>NW_028258319.1:300000-557256 GCF_053883595.1 Heterocephalus glaber | reverse complement strand
GAACATTCGAGGTCTGAGGACTACTTCTGGCTGCTGAGGTCAAGCCAAGCAGGCCCTTCAAGGATTTCTGATATGTGAGGGAAGAGAAGAGGGCTGGTGAGCAGGGGATCAGTTGAGAGCAAGCTCTTGCAGAGGAGGCAAGTGAGGCAAATATGCTGGATAGTAGTGTGGCAGGGTGAAAGGAGGGCAAATGTATGAGTGGACACAGTAACTTGAGGACTATTTCTGGCTACTGAGATCAGGCCATGCAAGCTTTTCTGGTAGTAGCCAGAAAGAAGGACCACTGTTCAGGAGTGAGACTGTAGCCTCCCTCCCTGTGATGCTGTCCATGCCCCAGCATGCAGTGTAAACACCTTAGTACAGGCCTGCAGGACCAGCCCTGTGTCTCATCATTCCCTGGGGGCATCACAAGGGTATCTGGACAAGGCACTGTGTCCACTCATGCACCAGGCCTTATCTCTTCCCTCACATCTCAGAAATCCTTTCCAGACTCTGGAATCTAGCTGAGTTACTGCTTGTGCTGCTCTCCACTGTACTGTGTGTCTTCTCTGTCATTGTCTGTTTCTGGGGGTTCATGATGAAAAACCTCATCCAGCTTTTCCCTTGCTTTTTCCCAAGCCCTACTCCCACATCTGATCTGTAGTGAGGGGACAGAAGAGAAAAACATAAGAAGCTCTTAGTGTCAGCCTGGGAAGTCTAATATTTGACTAATAGGAGTTCCAGAATAAAATGAAATTATTAAAAAAAAAAAAAAAAAGAAGCTGGGCGAGATGGTGCACGCTTGTAATCCCAGCACTCAGGAGGCTGGGGTAGGAGGATCGCCGCAAGTTTGAGGCCAGCCTGGGCTACAAAGTGAGTTCAGGGCCAGCCTGAACTACAAAGGGAGACCCTGACTCAAAAAAAAAAAAGAAATTATCAAAGAAACAGAACAAAAATTTGTGCCAGAACTAAAAGACAGGAGTCTTCAGATTGAAAGGGGTCACCAAGAATCTAAAGTAAAGAATTTCAAGGGCCGGGGATTTAGCTCAGTGGTTCCACCGCCACCTGCCTTGCAAGCGCGAGGTCCCGAGTTCAATCCCTGGTACCAAAAAAAAAAAAAAAGGGAATTTCAAAAGACATATCATTGAAAAATTTTGGAAATAATTTTACAGATAAAAAGAAGATCATAAATATTTCCAAAAAGAAAGAAAGACCATCTGCAAAGACTCAGGAATGAAACGGATCAGATTTTTAAAATTTTATTTTTTACATTTGATTTTTTGAGACAGGGTCTTGCTATGTACTTCAGGCTGGTCTTGAACTCACTATGTAGTCCATGCTGGTCTTGAACTCACAGCAGTCCTCCTGCCTCAGCCTCCTGGGATTACAGGATTACATGTGCCACCATGCCTGGCCACATTTTTTTTTAAATGAGAAGTTCTCACTATGTGCCCAGACTGGTCTTGAACTCCTGATTCAAGTGATCCTCCTGCCTCAGCTTCCAAAAGAGCCGGGACTACAAGCATACACCATCACACCACACTAGTATCACAGCTTTTCAAAATCTATATTGGAAGCCAGAAGAAAATAAACCAATAGTCTTCAAAATTTTAAAGAAAATGATTGTCAACCTATAATTTTGTTCTCACCCAAACTGTCAATTAAAGCTGAGCGCAGAATTACAATTTTTCAGACATAAAAGAATCCAAATGTTCTTCCTATTTACCCTTTCAGGAGCTATTGGAATAAATGTTCCACCAAAGCTATTGTATACATCAAGAAAAGAAAGACCTGCAGGGAGTTGTGGTGTATACCTGTAAGTAATCCCAGCACTTGGGAGGCTAAGGCAGGATGATTGAGAGCTTGAGGCAAGCCTGGACTACATAGTGAGTTCAAAGCTAGCCTGATATCTATCTATGTCTCTCTCTCTCTCTTTCTCTCTCTCTCTCTCTCTCTCCTCTTCTCTCCTAGAGCTGGTGAGAAGTGGGCTCCAAAAAAAAAAAAGTTAGAGATGATACAAAGGAAACTATACCAATGGAAAAAATGAGACAAGTATAAACTCCAGGCAAAACATAAAGTTGAAAAGGAGAAGAAATGGGCTCAGTGGTGCTGCCACCTGTCTCAAAAGCGCAAGGTCCTGAGTTTAATCCCTGACACCAAAAAATAAATAAATAAATAAAATAAGAAAGAAAAGGAGAAGAAACATAATCATGATACTACCAACTTGACTATGCAGTAAAAATTATTTTTATAATTATAATAACATAAACACCAAATTATAAACCTTTAAACCATGATAACTATCATGGGAAGGGGGTGGAGTAGGCAGAAGAAGTGTATTTATAGGGGTGAATAAGAAAAGAGCTAAATTTTCAACTACCATAATAGATACTGCCAAAGAACTACTTGAGAAATAGCAGTATTGTTAAGTATATTAGCTTGAAATACAGACTTCTATCTGAGATACAGCTAAGAGTAGTTGTTTCTAGGGAACAGGAATGGGAATTGGAGAGGGATGGGCTACATACTATTTTCCCTTACAAGCATTTCAGTCTTTTTGAACTATGAACACACTTTATATATACTATGAAAAATACATTAATTTTTCTAAGTTTTGAGATAAAGCTTATGGATAAAAACAAAAACTTTGGCATATTAACCATCAAACTCTAATCCTTAAAGCTGTCCTTCTTTCCCCTCCACACCTGCCTACATACATCTCCAACAGAGCTACCTGTTCATTGGTGACCCCAGGGTGCAGAGTCCCATGCTTGTAGTCCTCCAGCAGCTGCACAGCCTCTCTGAGACGTCTCTGCAGAGGAGAGAAAAGAGACATCCTGAGCCACAAATCCAGGGCTCCTGAAAACCATTCTCCAGGGTTACTGCACATCAGTATCAATCAAAGTGACAATGTCTACAGTGTGCAAGGCCTCAGCCCTCAGTTCATGGGACACACAAAAGACAATAGGAAGCTGGTCAGGGATTTAGCTCAGTGGTTTCGCCACCTGCTGCACAAGCGCAAGGACCCGAGTTCAATCCCCAGTACCAAAAAAAGAAAAAAAATAGGAAGGTTACCACCTAGCATCCCTTCCACAGGGAAAAGGCTGACAGCAATGGTATAATAATGTTATGGAACATTACTAGACAGTTTAGAAGTTAAGTAGAGGGCTTGGGATGTGTCTCAGTGATAGAGCACTCACCTAGCCTGTGAGAAGCCCTGGGTTGCATCCCTGGCACTGAACACATTAAAAAAAAAAAAAAGTGAAATAGAGCTACATGTGATTCTGTAGCCATATCTCCAAGATATTTTATTGAGTGAGAAAAAATTGCCAAGTAGTATGATGCCATTTGTTCTACCAAACAAACAAAACACACATATAAAACAGATGTTCTATGAGAATATTTATATGTGCAAATATATCAAAAAGACCTAGAAGAAGACCCACCAAACTGGTGACAAGGTTAAGGGAGGAAGAAAGGGCCCAGACTTTCAGGAGGAATTTTAACCTTAATTGTAATATTGAAAGCTTTAAAAGAAAGAGGGCCAGGGATTTAGCTCAGTGGAGCTGCTGCCTGCCTTGCAACCACAAGGTCCCAAGTTCGATCCCTGGTACCAATAAATAAATAAATAAATAAGCTTTTATGAGAATATATTTATGCAATATATTTATAATTTCTTTTCAACATTTTAAAAACACCAACAGAGATTTACCTACTAAAGTATATATGGCTACAATAACAGAAAGTGAGGAACAAAGAGTAGAATTGTGTGATTTTTTTAAATCTTAAAAGCTAAAAGGACAACAATATTGATAGAAGATAACATTTGTACACGAAAAGGCTTGTATATGAATGTTCATAGCGGCTGGGGATTTATCTCAGTGACACTGTGCCTGCCTTGCGCCTGGCAAGCGCAAGGTCCTGAGTTCGATCCCCCATACAAATAAATAAATAAATAAATAAATAAATAAATAAATAAATAAATGTACATAGCACCACTAGTCACACAGTCCCAAATTCCAAGTAACTAATAGGAGAATGGCTAAGTAAACCACTAATACATGTTACAAGATGGATAAATCTCAGAGACACAATGTGGTGACTGTGTCTTTCAAAGATGACTGCTTCAGTATCCCCACCTCTCATGGTCTTCTAGAACCTTCCCACATCCCCACACAGAGATAAGTCTATGTCCTCACCCCTTGATCCTGGGCTGGTGGACTTTATGACTGCCTCAACAAACAGAAAATAGAGGAAGTAGGGTGATATGACCTCTGAACCTAGGGCATAAAACTGCCTGGTACTCTTCCACTGTCTTAGAACCCAGCTGCCATACTCTAAGGAAGCCCAAGCAGTTTGGGAAAGATCCATGTGCACAGGAACTAGGTCCTGACAACTTCAGCTCAGCCACAAGAAGACAGCCAGCAGCCACCTGCCACTGTGCAAGTGAGCTATTTTGCAGTGGACCTCCCCACCCTTCACCTTGACATTCCTCCCTAGCCAATGCCACGTGGACAAAGATGCACTATTCCCTCTAAGACCTACCCAAACTGAAGGTTAGTGAGCAAAATAATTGACTATGGTTGTTTGCTTTTTTTAAGCCACTATATTTTGAGGTTATTTGTAATACAGAAATAGAAGGCCAAAGCATACAATGATAAGCAAAAAAGAATACGAGAGGGCATATACATTAAAACCTTGGATTGTGAGTAACTTGTTCTGCTGGTATTCTGCAAGACAAGTAAACATTTCTAATAAAATTTCATAAACAAGCAATATCTTGCAATATGAGTAGTACATGATGTGGAATATCACATGATCACAACTGACCCAATAGTTCTCTAGCTCTCTCTCTCTCTCTCTCTCTCTCTCTCTCTCTCTCTCTGTCTCTGTCTGTCTCTCTGTCTCTCTGTCTCTGCACAGGAGTGTGGTGATCATCTCCCAACATCAAAATGTTATGGAGGAGATCTCGGGAGAAGATCTAGTCTACAGAGGAAGAGAAGAAAGGGGTGGAGGAGGCCCTTTCTTCAAATGATATTAGGGAGATGTGTAAAATGTGGGAAACAGTACAAAATTTTGTAGAAAAGCACCTCCCAAATAAGGCTGTAGCAGTGTGAGCAATAAATCTGTTTAACAATGCAATGTCACATTTCCTCAAAATATTCAAAAGGAGGCAAAAGCAAGTGTCATTAGGTAGGTTACTTGTTAAAGTTGCATGAGAAGAAAAAGATTCCATTGAGCCAATAGAGAGCAGTGATTCCATTAGCGACAGTGAAAGTTGTCCTACACAATAACCCTCCTCTCTCTTGGCCCCTCACACCAGCCACGAAGGTTTTCAAGGGTAAGGGGAGGTTAATTTGTTTATTTTTCTTTATATTTTGCATTTTCTTTATTATTTTGTATTATATCACAGTATTGTAATCATTTTTATACAAATATTTTTGGGCTGTGGAATGAACCATCGGAGTTTTATTATTTCTTATGGGGAAATTCACTTTGATATACAAGTGCTTTGGATTACAAGCATGTTTCCAGAATGAATTATGCTTGCAAACCAAGGTTTTACTGTACATAACTGCTATACTTGGAGGGGGTTACTGGCTGGGAAAAACACAAAGGAACCTTTTAGGGTAATGGAAATATTCAATGTCTTGATCTGCGTAGTAGTCATGTCTATAAAAATAGCTGTAAAAATTCATCCAGCTATATATACTTAAGAGTCATGTATTTTGATACACAAAGGGTGATCAAAAAATAGAATGAATGTTTAAATTTTTAAAATGTATTACATTAAAAGATATATTGCCATTAATCCTCCCTCACCTCAAACACATTTATCTCATTGTTCTTGCCACTTTTTTTTTTTTTTGAGACAGGATCTCTCTATGTAACTCAGGCTGGCCTTGAACTTGTGGCAATTCTGCTGCCTCAGCTTCCTGAGTGATAGGGTTACAGGTGTGTGCCATCAGACCTGGCTTTGTTCTTGCCACTTTCTGAAGCAGTTCTGCAAGTCCTCTTTCATGAATGTCTTTATGAGGTGTGATCAAAACTATGGTGAATATTGCTGCCAAGTGCTATCTAACGAAAAGCAGGCTTATAAAAATATTATAGTGTGTCTTCACCTACCTTATTCACCAGATCTGGCATCATGAGACTTTTGGCTCCTCCCCAAAATCAAAATGACTATGAAAGGCAAACATTTCGAAATGATTCAGAATATCAATGCAGGCACAACAGTGTATCTAAAGACACTCATGGAAAAGGGCTTCCTTTAGCTCAGTGGTACCGCCACCCGCCTTGAAAGCACAAGGTCCTGAGTTCCATCCCTGACACCAAAAAAAAAAAAAAAAAAAAAATTTGGTATGAAAAAAGGCTTCCAGAACTGCTTCAGAAAGTGGTAAGAATGATGGGATAAGTGTGTTTCAAGTAAGGGGGAGTATTCTCAGTGGGATTAATGGTAATATATCTTTTAATGTAATAAACTTTTTAAAAATTTAGACATTTTTTTATCACTCCTTGTATATATTGAATACCTCAAAAAATTAACAAGAGACAGACAACAGTGACAGAAAGTGATTTATGTTAAAGTTCAGATGGGAGACCAGACATCAGGGATGGTAAGCATGGGGGAAGAAGCCCACTGAATTCACCCTGCTCCCCTTTTGCCACTGGGACAAGGCTGGCCGAGGACAGGAGCATAGAGACCTCAGCATAACCCAATCTAGGAAGGAAGAAGTCCCCACAAGAGGGAAACCCTGAGGAGGGGCAAGATGTGCTGAGCACACAGCCACCTGCTTTGAGGCAGCAGCCAGAATCACTGCCAGCCACACAAACAACGACACCCTCACTCATCAGTCCTGTGTGGGCAGCACCAGTGGCCAGTGCTGGTCCAAGAAGACCTATCCCACAGCACAGCAGCAGGCAGTCAAGGGACCGAAGCAGCTCTTCTTACTTGGAATGGTCTGAAGGCTGAAAAGGACTGTCTCATTAGTTCCCTAAATTCCAGAGTCTTCCTGGAATCTATTTATTTACAAAGTAGATAGAGCTTTGTCGTTATTTTTTTTTCTTTTTCCCAATTATATAAGCAATTTGTGCTATTTTTTTTTAAAGTCAGAAGAACATAGGAACACATAAAAACTCATTTTAAATCACCTGTACATGTACTACTGAGATAATCACTGCAAAATTGAGGTTGATTTTCCTGCTAGATTTAATACATTTGTTGTTCAACAAAATCAGATTGTGCCGATTGTTTTAACTTGCTTATAGTCACACAAATAGTAAGTGGGCTATTTATTAGTTGAACCCAGAGTTCAGTGAGACCCTTGCTCTGCACACCCTCCCCCATCCAACACTCCCAAAGCCTCCTAGAGACACAGAAGGCTTCTCCCGCCCAAGCCTGCTTCCTCCTGCTGCCTCAGCCTCTGTGGACCTGGACAATGCATGCTCTACTTTCCAATGCTGAATGTGAATGGCCCCACGCTCTCATTATTTCTCCCACTCCAGGGATTCTCCTGAGTTCCTATAACAACCTGGCCAGACTCCATCTCATTCGCCATGGTCATCAAAGGGAGCCTTCCTGCCAAAATAATAAGCTCCAACAAGCTCTGATCTTGGCAAAGGGCATGGGTGAGGGAGAACTAAGCCCAAAGTTCCTGGAGACTAACATGAGGATCCAGGACTGAAGCAGGAAGCTGGAATGGGTGCTCTAGGACGGCTTTGGCCTTGCTTAGCCTCTGTCCAGGTTGGGGACTGGTGCTTCAGGCCCTGTGGAACAGGCAAGGCCCCAGGCCACCTGTCTGGAGAGGTCCCCAGACTGGCTGGGCTGGGGACTGAAAAGGGGACCCAGTTCATGAAGACTTGGGGGCTGGGAAGAGGATCTCCCTGCTTTGCACACCCTTCTCCTGCTACTGTATTGTGAGGCTTGGCAGAAGGGCCTGGGCACTTGAGGAGGAGGACCACTGGAAGGTGGGTGCGGGCTGAGCTTTGCTGGAAGTCTTTCCAACCAGGAGCAAACCAGCAGGCAACCCCTGAATGCAAAAGTTGTGAGGGGCACAACTGGCCCAGAGAGGAGGCTGCAGACCCTGACTGGAGCCCTGGACCCAGAGTATAATGGCCCACACTGCTGCTTCCCAGACCACCTCCCTCACCAGTCTGCCTGCTACAAAGTGTCATCATGAAGTCTATCCCCATATTTGACAGAGGCATGGTGTCCAGAAGGTCCTCAGCAAACGCATGTATCTGGGAGGTCTGGGAGCAGAGAATTTGAACAGAAGGGAATCCCAGCTCTTCTAGGCCTACCCCAAGGTACCAAGGTGTGACAGGTAGGAAGCAAAAGGACAGATTTGGAGGTTACAATGGTGGAGGGAAATGGGGACAGTGGGACACAGGAAGGAAAGGGCCTGAAAAGGAAAGTTGGGGAAAGAATCATCACAAACAAAACTAATCTTTCCTGGGCACCACAGCCCAGCCCCAAATTAAATGCAGGTTGAGATTAATCCCTGTACCTCTAAAGGGGGATGTCAAAATGATCTAAATATTTAATTTGTTATGATAACATCAAATATATTTAAAACAAGATGGTAGCACCTGGCCAAGAGATGAAATATTTCATTCATCCCCTAAAGGGATGTAGGCACCCTGAAGGTGGCACTTGCACACTCCCATCTCCTGACCCTGCACATACTGTTCCCTTCACCAGAAAACCCTTCCTTCCCCAACAATCTGTCATCAGCCCCACCCATCCTACAAGGCTCAGTGCAACCCTCATCCTCCATAAATGTTCCCTTCCCTATTTGAATAGAGGATTTGGTTTGCATCTTTGTGGTGTCCCTGACCACAACCCATGGGCCTGTTCTATCAGGAAGAGAAAACAAAGTTCAAGGGCACCTGGTTTAAGGAATTTTTGTAGGAAAACAGGATCTGTTTCTGTCCCTTGGCCCATTACCAACACAGGACCATGTATAATGGACCCTTAAGGTAAATAAAAGATTGGAGCTGCTGAGAGAAGTGAACAGCAAGGTCAGGGTGAGGGTTCAGGTTTCAACACAGCAGACCAAAGTCCCTCAGTGGTGAAGCTGGTCTTGCAGAATCCTGGGACACCAAGAGACCATGCCCTGCTCACACAGGACATAGATGAGAACACTGCTCTACATGTGTATACTATGGAACCACCTTGGCCGTCCCCTTCTGAGAAAACTGGAGCCAAGAGGGAAGTGTACTTCCTTGCTAAGGCCCCAGAATGGGTAGGTAGCACCTGAAACCCCAAGAACCCTCAGCTCTATTTGTGAGCATTTCCATGAGACACCATCATGGAAGCATCGCCTGTATTCACCAGCAACTGCTTTCCAAATAAACCACAGCTGTGCCTGCAGCCTCCCCAGTATGGATCACTACCAGGTGGACAATCAGGTGCCAGAAGAAAAGGCCTTTTTACCCTCATTCAAAGCTGAGCCCACTTGACCCAGAAAAACGGAGGGGATTTTCTCCAAAATATTGAAAGGAAATTGGCACAATGGAAACAGGGAGCATTTCAGGCAAAGTGGAGAGTTTGGGGGTCCCAAAGCTTATAGAACTAAAAAGGAGTAAAGAGAGTTTGTGGAGAATGACTAGGCACTGGGGGGCACAAAATGGCAGGAGGCCAGCAGGTGATGGCGTTTTGTGCTTTGACCACTTCAGAACTGATTGTTCTCACAGGGCTGGTCTTGTTTCTGCTGAGGACAGGGCCCTGCATTCTTTTTAAATTAAAAATTTCATTAAAGATTTTTAGGTAGAATATCTAAGACTGTCCAAGATGCCTTTACCATTGGGAGGCTGAGGCAGGAGTTCAGTGCCAGATTGGGCCAGCCTGAAGTACTTAGCAAGACCTTGACTAAAAAAAAAAAAAAAAATCTTCAACTAGACATCCTTACTTAGATTAAGAGTATAAACTGAGGAAATCTTCATATAAATAGGTAAAATTTGCTGGGCAATTTGTCTCTCTCTCTCTCTCTCTCTCTCTCTCTCTCTCTCTCTCTCTATATATATATATCTCAAAAGCTTTCAAAAAGTCATCCACTCTATCTTGAGACCATAAATAACATGAAGTAAAGCATACACACAAGTTTAAATATTCCATGGTTTATCTTATATGATAAACCCAATATAAAAATAAAGAGAAAGAAAAAAAAAAGAGTAAAAGATAAGTTGCCAGAGATTTAGCTCAGTGGTGCCGCAGCCTGCCTTGCAAGCACAAGGTCCCAAATTCGATCCCTGGTACCAAAAAAAAAAAAAAAAAAAGTCAACTATTCTTAAAAGATAATAGGGAGTAGGGAGATAGATTTTTTTTTTAAATGGGAAGAGGATGGAGAGATTGTGGGAGGGAGGGGTGAAGGGAGGAAAAGGGGATGAAAAGAGAATTAAGCTGTTTGATGCACATGTACTAACTCCACACAAGTGGGCTGGGGATGTAGCTCAGGGGCACCCTGCCTGGCAGACACAAGGTCCTGAGTTCAATCCCCAGAACTGGAAAAAGAAAAAGTGTTCCAACTCCACACAAGGAACGTGATCATTATGTGATGCAAACATGTACTACTAAAAAACAAAATCTAAAAAAAAACTGCTAAAAGAGATTTTAAATACTCACACCATATACAAAAAAAGACAAATATAAGGTAGAAATGTTAATTGTCTTGATTTAGTCATTCTATAATGTACACATATATCAAAACATCATTTTATATGCCAAAAACATATATAATTATTTGTCAATTAAAAATTTAATTTAATTGAAAGTATTTCATTCAGAAATTCCACTTCTAGAAATTTATCTAAAGGGGCCAGGGATCTAGCTCAGTGGTTCCAGCACCTGCCTTGCAAGCACAAGTTTCCGAGTTCGATCCCCAGTACCAAAAAAAATAAATAACTTACATAAAGGAAATAAAGAAAAATACAATGAGATTTCTGTACAAGGATATTTACTGCAATGTTATTTGTAATGACAAGATAATTGAAACCACCTAAATGATCACCAAGAAAGAATGATTAAATAAATTATAGAATGCCCATGTGTTGGATTATGATAGTCATTAAACACAATTTAAAACATTTATGATAAAGAAAAAGGCTCCAGATGTACACTATATGGAAAAAATATGAATCATATATATCTACATTTTATATGACTCTGTCATATGTACAGAGACAGAGCTATATAGATATACAGTATAATATTGTATAAATCATCCCTATTTTACATATATACATACTCCAAAATGTGAAAGATGATTATTTCTAGCAAGTAGGATTGTGAGTACTTTTTCCTTTGAACCTTCCAGTATTTAGTGATTACTGCCTCACTCTCATCACATCAGAAGGCATATAATGTCATGTTTTTTCACTGTTGGCGAGGCTAAGTTTGGTCACCTGGTTAAGGGGTGCCCTCCAAGCTCTCTGTAAGAGTACCTTTGCCCCTTCACGATTGCCAAGGAAGCAATCTGTGAATGATACTTTGAGAGAAAATGAATATCTTGTTTCCCAACAACCTTCTGCTCCACAGAAATAGCATCCATTAATGATCTTGCTGGGAATCGGTTTTCCAATGACAATTACACAGGTTATTTCCTTCAACATTTATTTGCAGAGATCCTTCCCTGTAAAGCTTCCCCTTCCTTGAAATCTTCAAGGAAGATTTGAAAGTGGAGTCATAGATTATTTTTCTTTTATTCAATATGTTAGTATGAATGTGGAGTCATAGATTATTTTTCTTTTATTCAATATGTTAGAATTCACTGCTCTTATTATTTTATTTGTGTGGGGGGGGTACTGGGGATTAAACCTGGAGCTTGCACATACTTGGCAAGCAGTCTACCATTGAGCTACATCCTCAGCCCATTTACTTATATATGTATGTGTGTATATATGAATGTATGTATGAGACAGGCTCTCAATAAGTTGTCCAGGCTGGCCTTGACATCTTGCTTCAGCTGAGATGACAGACATGCACCACCACGCCCAGCCACTGCTGTTCTTATTGTTTGAATTGTCTCAAACATGCCCAGTGGGTTTTCTTTCAAGACAATTACTGTGTCTCTGTCATTTTTTCAGCACTTCCTTACTTTCTATAGCAACTCTCTTTGCATCAGATCTGATTGCACCATCTCTCCAAGAAATTGTAGTTTCTTTTTGTGGGCCATGGTGTTTAGAAATCAAGATCTGAATGCTGGATGTGTTCATTGTTACTGGAACATTATTGTCTAGGCTTGCTCAGTGAAAAAAAACAGGAAATTAGGGAATGTGATATAAATTTGTATATATAAATCATGGGTTCATATTGATGCCTCCATTTCAAATGCAATATCACAGTGCTTTATCTTTTTCCCTACTCCGTATTTGTTCCTCCCGACTTTCACATCAAGAACACTGCTTCCCAACATCAGTATAATCACTTATTTATTCTATCCTATAATATACTCAAAATAGCTTCATATTGCTATATCAATATTAGTATTGGTGTTATTAATACTATTTCAGTTAATTTTCTTTTTTCTTTCTTGGTACCGGGGATCGAACTCGGAACCTTGAGCTTTCGAGGCAGGCGCTGGAACCACTGAGCTAAATCCCTGGCCCATTTTCAGTTAATTTTCTATGCCACTCAAGATGATAATCTGTCCACCTTTCAGTAACTTCAAACTCAAAATAGCAAACTCCTTCCATCTTCAGCCCATCATTAAAAGTCACTCAGATGCCATGGGGTATGGCCTTGCCCTTAGAGATCTAGACTTCATTCCATGAGCTGTGTGGAAGGATGAGCTCTCCCCTGCCTGGGCTCCTGTAAGCTCCTGGTGGTTTCCTTTCTCAGGCCTGATGCTGCACACACTGCAACCGGAACAGGAGATTCACAGCCCTTCAAGGTCCCACAAATAACATACTCTTGCAGAGGTTCAGGAAGACTTTGCCAACAACTTCCCGAGAATGGTAGTGGAGGGAACAACAGTGCAGGTTCACAACAACTTTCACAAACAAGTACAATCTCAAAAGAGTCCCAGCCACATCATCACTGTGGCATTTCTTGCACTGATCTTTCCGCTCACCCTAGTTTCTTGCCTGCCTTCCCACTGTTTTCTCCTCTTCTTCATTCTCTCTCCTCTCCTTTTAGGATCAAAAAGCACAATTCTTCCCCTATGTCAAGCAGGACAAACTCCTCCTCCTCTGATGCCTTGTCCAAGGCATTCTCAGAATAAAGACAGCCTTCTTCCCAAGAGAAATTTCGGTGAATAAAATTTCTTCAGCCTCATTACACATACAAGGGCTGGAATCTTTTTAAAGCTCTGTCAGTTATAAATTGCAGACAAGCAGCTGCAAAACTCTCTCAAGATGAGTCTATCCATGGACTCAGCTATTGCTCCTCAGAACCAGGTCACCAAATGGCTCAAGCAGTCCAAGATCTTTCTAACTCGGGAAACTCCAGCTTCCAGAGCTACCTCATCATGCCATCCCAAATCCTCCCAGTTTACAGAAAAAAGGACCATCCAGATAACTCCAGCTGGGCAGCCACTGCCCAAAGCTCTCTTTGAGGACACCAGCCACTGGCCCTGAGAGAGCTTATCATAGACATGAGCCAGCGTCTATTGACTGACTAGCACTGTGGATGAGCCTGGTCCATCCCAGAACCCACAGGTCAAGGAAGGCAGGGTGAGGTCAAAGACTCCTCTTGCCACCTCTAATTTACCATTGAAAGATAGAGGTGGCATTGCCAAACAGCCTGCCTGAGCTGGAGCTGGTAGGGGTTAGGTCACTGCTCTGCTGGCCTAGAGGTTGCATTCAAGGCCCTCCTAGAGGTTTTAGGCCCTAGAAGATCTTCTGAGAGTAGAATCCAAAGGGCTGCCAGGTGCTCCTGGAAATAATCTCCAACTCAGATGCTGAGGGGAAGGGAGGAGTAGTTCTTTCTGGAAAGCCTATCTCTGATGAGGGGAAGGAGCATGTGAAATTTGAAAAGTATTCTGAAATTGCTGTTGCTCTGGTTATTTTCTAGTCTGTAAATATTTAAGTTGCTTTGGCATTTCAATTAAGAGTAGAAAAAAAGGGGGGCTGGGGATTTAGCTCAGTGGTTCCGCCGCCTGCCTTGCAAGCACAAGGTCCCAAGTTCGATCCCTGGTACCAAAAAAAAAGTGGAAAAAAAGCCTGGATTGTTTTTATTTATTGAAAGAAGAAAAAGGATAAATATGTTTTAGTGATGCACAAGAATGTCTTTCAAAATGCAACAGTTGAAGAAGTAAACTGAATCAAGAGAGGGAAGAGTAAAATGAAATGATGTGAGAGAGGAAGGAGGATTGGAGAAGAGGGGTGTGAGCCCCTGGAACAGGGAGCACGCAGCCCTGTAGCTGCTCATCCATCTCCCAAAGTCCCTGCTTGTTCTAGGTAATCTGAGGAACACTGATACACCTGCTGCTATGTCTGGATCTTGAATGTCCCCCAAAGGCTCATGTGTTGAAGGCTTGCTCACCAGCCTGTGGCACACAGTGGAACCTTTAAGAGTGGGTCTGACTGAAGTAAGTTAGGTTACTGGAGGCAGGTCCTAGAAGGAGGTATTGGAATCATGACCCTTCCCCTGCCTCTCTTTTCCACTTCCCATTCACCATGAGGCAAGCAGCTTTCCCCTGCCCCATACTTCCCACCATGACATGCTGTCTTACCACAGGGTAAAAGGCAACAAGGCCAAGCAACCATAGACTGAAACCTCCAATGCTATGAGCCAAAATAAACCTTTCCTTCCTATAAGTTGATTCTCTCATGTGTTTTGTTACAGTGAATAAAAGCTAACTATAATACACCTCCCCACCTCTCAGGTCTTCCTCCATCATTTTCAATGGGCCTCAAAGTTCACTGTGAACAACTCTATGTTCTGGAGTATAAATGCAGGTACATTTATACTGGAATTTGGAATTGTAACTGTACCTAGTTTATAAAGTTCTAGGGGCCAAGGATGTGGCTCAGTGGTACTGTGCCTGCCTGGTAAGCGCAAGGTCCTGAGTTCAATGCCCAATACCGAAAGGAAAAAAATTAAAAATTTAAAAAATAAAGTTCTGCAACTTTCTAGGATGACACATTACCTAGCCTTGGTGGGTAGGTTTTTATTTGTTTTGTTTTGTTTGTACCCAGGATCAAACTCAGGACCTTGCGCTTGTGAAGCAGGTGGCAGCACCACTGAGCTAAATCCCCGGCAGGTAGTTTGAGTTTGGTGCTCTTCCAAATTCTTATGCAATTACATTTAAGAGAATCCAGATAAAGCCTAGAAGCATGAATCTTTAAAAATGGTAGCTCAGAGGGACAAATAAGGCCAGCAAGTAAAAAACCTGAGCCCTTTGTCCTTGCTGAAATACCATAGGAAACCACGTATCGGGGTAATTTCCATGCTCCATGTCACTGGGCTACTACCCAAGCACACTGGAAATGTGGGCCCAGATGCCCAGTAAGCCTTGTGCTTCCTTCCCCACCTCCCACTTCATGGCTTTTCTCTCCCAGAGTTGCCCAAGACCAGCGCTATAGAAAGCCAGTGTCAGCCAGGAAATCGTGGTCAAGTGCTCTCCAATCAGGAAGCTGCCTCAGAGGCTCCATGACTTCCCTCAAGGTATGAGGGCTCAGGACAGAGCTCAGGCCTTTGGTTAGCTGAGTAATCTTGGGCAAGTAAGTCCCTTAAACTCAGGTTACCTGAACAGGAATACTAAATGGCTAAGAGTAAGGGTCTGCAGACAAGCAAACCTGGTCCCATACACTGGATCCACCACTGACCAGCACCGTGTACCTGAGACTTAACTTCTCTTTCTTTATCTGTAAAGTGGAATATATAATAGCATCGCCTCTTACTTTGGTTGTGAGTTAAGCTTATGAACCAATATGTGTAAAATTTACCACAAAGAAATGATAAATGAGGCCGAGGGTTTAGCTCAGTGATACCACACCTGCCTCATAAGTGCAAGGTCCTGAGTTCAATCCCCAGTACCAGAAGAAAAAAAAAAAAGATAAATGTTGGTAACTATCAAATCAGATAAACTTACTCTGATTTGAACATTACAGACTGTATACATGCATCAAAACATCACATGGTGGCCCAGGGACTTAGCTCAGTGACATCACGCCTGCCTCAAAAGCTCAAGGTCCTGAGTTTGATCCCTGGTACCAAAAAAACCCAAAGAAACAAAACAGAAAACATTGTATGGTATCTCATAAATATGTATAATTTTTACATGTCAATTTGAAAAGTGCTTACAGTTTTCCTTGCTCATAGTGTGTTTAATAAATCCTTGCTATTTTATATGTGCACACATTCCTATACACACTTGTCAATACATATTAAAAGCCCTTGAAGACACACTTCAGAGTGGCCAAAACAACTTTAAAAAAAAATTTGACAATATCAAGTGTTGGTGAGGAAGTGGAACAACTGGAATTCTCATACACTGCCGATGAGAATTTAAAATGTATAGCCATTTGGAATGCCAGTTTGGCAATTTCTAATAAAGTTAAATATATATTTACCACACTTACTACATGAGCCAGCAATCCCAGTTCTAGTTATTCACTCAAGAGAAATGAAAGCAAACATCCACACAAAGAATGTTCACAGCTGTTTTATTCATAAAGTCAAAAACAAGTAAGAGCCCAGTAATCATAAACAAGCGAATGAATAAACAGATTCTGGAACACCCTTTCAATAGATCACTACTCAGCAATAAAAAGGAATGAACTACTGACACATGCAGTAATATAAATACATCTCAGAAGCAAATATTAAGGGAAAGAAGTCAGACAAACATAAAGAATTCCATTAATATGTCATTCTGGAATCAGCAAAACAATAGAAACTGAAAACAGATGAGTAGCTGCCAGGTGAAGAGGGATGGGAGAAACTGATTATAAAGAAGCATAAGTGAATATGTTAGGATGATGGAAATGTTTTACATCTTGTTCATGGTGATGGATACATGATTGAAGATATTTGTCAAAACTCATAGAACTGTGTACCCAAAAAAGGTAAATTAATTAACAATTGTTATTACCTAGAAGAGGAGGGAGGTGGGTAGGGAGGATAGCTAAAGGATACCTTTTTGTTCTATTTAAACACATCTGTACTATTTGAACTTTTTTTTCAGCATTGGGGATTAAATCTGGGTCTCATGCATGCTAGGCAAGTGTTCTACCACTGAGCTACATCCCCCAGTCCTGCTTGAACTTTTGTAATGAGCATATAATTTATGTACTTGGTAGTATTTTCACTAAGGTCTTAATAATAATAACAACAATGCTATCTATCTTGAAGAGATGTTGTGAGATCCAAATGAAACTATGAGAAAGCACACAGCACAGTATATGAACTCTTTCTAGGTGGACAGATGGATGGATACAGTCAGATAACATTACCTTCCTCTCACCACTCAACTCCCATATCCTCTTTACTCACCCACTCCTACCCTTCAGGTGTCCCCCACCTTCCAAAGTAACAAAGTACAGAGGCTAAGAGACCTCCATTGAGAATGACGGCCATGACCTACCTCAGTGACAAACAGTGTGCGAGGGTCAATGATATCCAGGAAGTGCCTGAAGCGGCCATAAAAGGATGTCTGGAAAAGTGTAGGAAAAGGAGAGATCAGCTGCTGTACACTGTCCTCTGGACAATGGGCACCCCACACCCAGTTCACCCTTATGATGAGGTCCCCCACTCCCCAGGATACCCTGTATGATGGATGAATGCCAACAAAGCCTCATTGCTCAGGGACCTGAGTGCAGCTTTCCCAGGGCTGAGGGCTTCCTAAAGTCAACTCAGAGAGACCACCTAGAGACTCAGTAACTGTCCCTATGACTCTCTCAGGTGCTTCTGACTTTTCTCCTTCTCTTCCATTGTCCTGAGACCTCTTCTGAGCTCTTCAGAAACCCCCAAATATCACTGGGCATGTAGGCTGTGGGTAAGGCCTGTAGAACCCAAGCATGATAACACCATGCTCCCAGCCCACAGGCTGTCCTTCAACCCATAGGTTGCTGAGAGGTTCGGGTTACAGGACAAAGGGTCAGCACACACCCCACCCACACACACCACTTCCCTTACCCCAGAACAGGGCCCCAGGAAAAAGAGGGCTTTGTGCTAAGCAGGCCACGGGCACTGGAGTACAATGAAAGGAAACCAAGCAACACTGCTGCTGGGCCTTCTGCCTGGGGACAAAGCCTGCTGGGCAAAGCCAAGCTGGAGGGGAGACAAGAGAGTGCCAAACTTGGGGATGAAGGGGAAGGCTGCAAATGCTGGAGGGTTCATGCCTCACTACACTCCGGGCTCTGCCCCAAATTCCTCCCAGAGCCCCGCATCTCTCCAAGCACCATCCTTTGCACAGTGGAGGAAACAAAAGCCTCCACATACCCTCCCCCTGCTTACTAGGACAGCAGACCCTGCAGTCAAACTCTGGCCTTTCCCTTCCCGCTGAAGATCCTGCAATAGGCCCTGGTTTACCTCCAAGTTCCCACACACACAATGCCCCTTCCACCTTCCTTTCTCTGCACACCCTGGGAGCAGGCTGCCTGTCCCCTACTTCCATTCTCCTCCTGGGGGCCAACTACAGATAAAGCCTCAGGACCATTCCCAACTAAAACAATTGTTTTTCTAACCTCTTACTGTTCAAATGGCCTAATGTTTAGGACCTAAACCATCCACTACTTGAGTCATGCATAAGTGATGCTCACACTCTTGTCTTGGCAAATTTTAATCTCTAAGAATTTAGTCACAGGAAACAATCAGAATGTTCAGAGATGTGGTCAGAGGTACATGTTAGGGATGTTCACGTCTGTACTCTTTACAAAGGTGGATGGTTAAATAAATGATGGTCCATTCGTATGCTTTTTGAATACAATACAGTCATTTAAAATCACATTTTTCAGACAACAGTTATGACATAGAAAAAGGCTTGATTTTATAAAATGCACATAAGCAGTATGAGTCCAACTTAATAAGCAAGGAGATAAATTGAGATAGATGAATACTAAATGAAGAGCAAAAAGACTGGATGCCTTCCAGATCCTGCACCACTAAAAAGAGCCAGGGTTCCATAGGGAAGTGTCTGATTCCATGGCTGGGGCAGAGAACGTATAAGATGAAACTGTTTTTTGTTTTTGTGCCAGAATGTAATGAAGTAACACCTCTGCCCCAAAGTGACAGGGATGTGTTCACAAGACCACTGAGGGACAGAGGGACATTATGTACCTTGAGATGTTATCCCTGAGAAGGCCACAGCATCACCAACATAATATTCCAGAAAGACTAAATCTAATTACAAGGAAACCCTAGATAAACACAATAAAATAATTGGCCTTGCTTATCAAATGTGTCAATGTCATAAAGCCAGAGAGAGAATGGGAAACTGATCCACAGTAAAGGAAATTAGAGACTGCTAACTGTACTGTGTGATTTCAGATTGGATCCTAGATTAGAGGAGGAAAATGCTTTCAAGAGCATTAGTGAGACAAGTGACAAAATTGGAATATAGATCATAGACCAATAAAAAGTATTACATGAATGTTAAATTTCCTGAACCCAATAACTTCACTGTGTTTATAAAGAGAATATTCTTGTTCACAGGAAACACTCACTGAAGTAGTAATGGATACATGGATATAAATACTCTTGAACATCTGAGGAAAAAGAATGTGGAGATATACAGGGCAGCCATCAAATTGGAAAATGTAGGTACTATTATTTTATTATGCCAGAGAAGGAGGATATCTTTAATGATATCACATATATTAGCTATGTTTCCAGACTTTCTGATCTCCAGAAGATAAAAAGAATAACAAGGAAATGTGACAAATTGCTAAAAACTGGTGGATCTAGGCAAAAGGCAAATGGAAGTTTTCCTTACGCCTGCAAGGCAACTTTTTTATGAGACTGAAGGTGCTGGGCCAGGGATTTAGCTCAGTGGTTCCGGCGCCTGCCTGGCAAGCACAAGGTCCCAAGTTCAATCCCTGGTACCAAAAAAAAAGAAAAGAGACTGAAGGTGTTTCAAAATAAAACACTACAAACCATATTTTTCAAAATGCTAGATGAAAATACATTTAAATGTTAATAGATTGCCTCTGGGTAATAGGATTATGGGTGATTTTATTCCTATATATTCTAAACTGCTTTTAAAATGAAAAATAATCAATATTAGGTATCATATATAGAAGTAATATTTTATTATTTTAAATATGTAAATTAAACTTCAAACTGATATGTTAAGTAACATAGTTAATAATATTCCTAAGGGTCTGGGCTATTGCACATTGCTTCCTGATCCTCTTTGGCTCCTATCTCTTTTGTTTTTTGTTTTTTTCCTGACACTATGTAGTTCAGGCTGGCCTTGAACTCACTACGTAGCCCAGGCTGGCTTCCAACTCAAGGTGATCCTTTGACTGCCCTGATTACAGGCGTGCCCATCATACCCCAGTGGCTCCCTTCTCTTTACACACCTAGAAAGGGGTCCACAGATACACTTGCTGTGAAATGAATGAGTGCAGTGATGAGCAGCCAAAGGCCATTCAGGCTTCCTGAAGTGGATGGAACCCTATCTGGGCTTTGAGGGGAAGATGGGATTAGAAAAGGACAATAGTTTATCGGTTTGTGGTTCAAGAGAGATGAGGATGAGCACGGGTGGGAATGAGAACCCTCAAGGGGAATTCTAAAAGATGCTACTGGAGACACTTCCAGCCTGCGACTTGCCCTAAGGGCTTGATCCTGTCCCAGCCCTCCTGAATTATTTTCCACTACTGCTACTGCTACTGGAGCAGTCCCACATAAAGCATTTGCTCCACAGACATCTACAAACTCCTACTAAGCAAGGCTCCACAGACATCTACAAACTCCTACTAAGCAATGAAAAAGCCTTCCAGGAGCTCAGAGCCATCAAGAGAGATAAGTAACCCCAAACAAATAAGTAAACAAATACTTACAAAACAATGTGATCAGTGCTCAAATGAGGCATCACAAAGCACACTAGGGACACCAGTATTTCTTCATAGAGTGAGTCACAGTGGAGGAGGAGCTCAAAGCAGGAGGGGGCTGAGTTACCCCACAGAAATGGTGGTAAGCAACAGTTAGAAGACAGGAAGGTGGAGATCAGAAACTGTGCGAGACACCTGGGCTATCTTCATTCATTCACTATTCAACTATCCACCACGGCCTACTGTGCGTCTAGCACTGTGGGGGCGGGGGGGTACAGCAAGGCTCACTGACATTGAGGGAAAGAGGAACAAAATAAAACCTGGATGATGCCTAGATTTCTAACCAGACACTAATGTTTATTAACCAGGAGAAAGAAAGCAAGAAGCATACTCTTATAATGGAGAAGATAAAAATTTTGTATTGGACATGTACATTTGAGATACATGTAACTTTTCAATAAACCCTTGGAAATACAGGTCTGAGATGCATGAGAGAGTTTTGAATTGGAAAGCTAAATAAACACATATGATCCTAGCCCAGCCATCCTCAAGCCTTCCGGGAATAACCTGTGGCCTGGCACAATCTGATTTACTGAATTATTGCAACAAGAAAGGCCACACAGCAGGGGAACAATAGGGCAGGGGGAGAGATGCCTTGACAAATAAAGGAAAAGACTTAGTACAGAATGTCTGAAAAGGGGGGATAAAATTGAAATGTGGCAGTGTATCAATCACTCTCAAAAAAGCACGATTATGTGTGTGGAAAGGGTCAACCTAGGTCTGGACAGGACTCAGAGCCTTGTGAAAACTATAAAGTTAAAATTTGTATGAGAGTGAGGCGTGGTGGCACATCCCTGTGATCCCAGCACTTGGGAGGCTGAGGCAGGAGGACTGCTACAAGTTGGAAGCTAGTCTGAACTACACAGTGAGACACTGTCTCAAAACAAACAAACAAAAGCCGGGGATTTAGCTCAGTGGTTTCGCCTGCTGCTCAAGCACAAGGACCGGAGTTCGATCCGGTACCAAAAAACAAACAAACAAAAGATTAGTGGTGTGGAATGTTGGTTCCAGAAACTCTTTTTTTTTTTTTTTTTTTGTACCAGGGATTGAACTCGGGACCTTGCGTTTGCAAGCAGGCGGTGGAACCACTGAGCTAAATCCCTGGCCCCAGAAACTCTTTATTTGAAGCTAAGCACTGGGGTTGACTGTGAGGCAAAGTGACTTAAAGAGCTGTCCATCAAGACTTACAGGTTTCATTCCTACTGGCATGATTTAAACAGCAAAGTTCCTGGCAATCCGTGATTTTAGAGAATTAAATCTCCCAATGAGTGCTTACTCAAAAAAGTCAGTCCCTTGCTGACTGTGGTGGTGCACCCACTATAATCCTTGCACTTTACAGGCTGAGCAGGAGGATTGCTGCCCAAGTGCAAGGCCACCAGCCTGGGTTAAGTAATGAGACTTGTCTCAAAAAACAAAAAACACCCACAAACAAAAAAGAAACACAGTCTTTTTGAGAACACTGTTTCCACAAACAACGGCTTTATCTGTGTCTGTCCTCCCTGAGGGATGAATGACAAGCAAGGTTTTCACTTTCTCTGTCTTTCATTTTTACTTTCACAATATTTTAAAATGTATAGTCCTCCCCATATTCCTCTAAAATTCAGCCCCATCTTTATTCAGTCACACAGTGAATATTTTTCCTTCCCTTTTTCTTTACCGGAAGAATGACTCAACCAAATGATACCTCTCCCCTCCACACACAAGGAAGGTGAGTCAGCTAATCCTCTGCAGGGGCCCTGGTCCTGCAGCAGCAAGCGGCCTTCCCTGTCCCTGGTGTCCTCTCCCTGGGTGCAGGCTGGTGGGGATGGGGCAGGTCTTCTGGGCAGGACCAAGGCAGCAGCCTGAGAACAGTCTCCCTTCCCTAGACTCTGAATTACAGTACTTTAGGACTATTAGAGATAAAATATTCACTGAGCCTATAGTCCAGGGCAGAGAGGCTGGAGCAGCCCAGGTGTCCTCAATGGGGCCAACACTTGCCTCTTCACAGCCAAGCCAACACTGAAGAGATTCTGGTTCTGTTGGTCTGGGGTGGGGTCCAGGACTCAGGGTCTGTTTTAAAGCTTCCCCAAGTGACTCTGGGAGGTGTTGTGCACCCCCTACACACACACACACACACACACACACACACACACACACACACACACACACACACACACACACACACACACACACACAGCATGAACAGAAAAGCACACAGGATAGCTACTCTCCAGCCTGTAGAAAGAAAATGATTCAAAGACATAACTAAGGCTGGGGGTGTTGCTCAGTGGTAGAGCATTTTTCTAGCACATGCAAGACCTCAGGTTCCATCCTCAGCACTAAAAAAAGAAAAGAAAACCTTTCTACAATGCGCTGTGATTTCAGAACTTTATTTCAGGCAAACTATATGAGAAATTGCCCCACAGCCTCCAGACTCTCAGCCTATAAACACCTCTGGACTTTGATGTGAAGACTGTGTTTCCTTTCCGAAACTTCCAGGCCCCAGAAAGAGCACTGTGCAAACCACCTGCTCTGCCCAAATCAGCCTTGGACTGCTTGGGATCCCAGCACACATACACCACACTCTTACCCCAGCTGTCCTGTCAGGGAAGTAAGATTTCTGAACAAACAAGGAAGTTACAAATATAAGAACAACACAAGATGCATTTCTATATTCATTTCCCATCCTGGGACCTCAACTTGCCAAATCACGGTCTGGGTCTGGGGGATGAAAAGCTTATCGTGTTAAGAAACAAAAATTTAAAATGGCCTATTTTCAGGAAAAGGTCTTTTAGCCTAAGAACGTGACTGAGGTCATGGATCCGAGAAGGTCTCTAAATAAAAGGGGGAGGGTAAATAGTAAATTAAGTATGGAATTCACTTTAAAAACTCTGGAAAAGCACTGGCAATTAAGAAGTTACCCCTTGGAGTTTAATCTTTTGCTTTTAGAAACCCACAAATGGTTTACAGAGGGAGCAGAGTAAAGAGGGTTAGGCAGAAATCAAACACACTGTAACCCCCAGTACTCAGCCAATGAGGAAAGTGGGAGGCAAGTGCGCATTAGGATCTACACTCTTTGTGAGCACTCTGAGGGTGTGTCAATCTGTTTGTTGGGCTGGCACCCTGTTCTTGCAAGAATGAGAAATAAAATCTCAGTTTTACTGCTCTTCCTGCCTCTACAGTCCATCCTTTGGGTCTGGACAAGTGAACACATTTCTCACAGTCCAGGGGTAGAAACAAGCAGGAAAAGAGAAAGAAAAGGGGATTAGATAGGTCCCAGAGGTCCCTGGGTCTGAGCTGTCTTTTCCCCTCCACCAGGCCACATGGGACAGTGGATTTTAGAAAAACAGGGAGCAGAAGAACATACTAAACAATACCATAGAAATGCCATCAACCACATTCAGAATGAGGGGAATTCGACCGGGCAATCCAGTGTCATCAACAAATACAAGGGGAAAAAAAAGGAAAGCTGTTGATTAAGAGAGACAAAAGTTATTTATGAAGCAAATGTAATGCGTGGAACTCATTAAAATAAACTGAGTCAAACACGCCAGTAAAAAAAAAAAAATCAGGTGACAGTGCCAGGTGTGATGGCACACACACACACACACACACGTTGATCCCAGCACTCAGGAGGCTAAAGCAGGAGGATTAAGTTTTCAAGGCTACACCAGGTGTGTTAGTTACTTTTCTCACTGTTAAAACAAAATACCCAATACCCAAAGGTAAAGGAGAAAGGGTTTATAGAGGTTTCAATCTATAATCAGCTGGCTGCAAGGCAGGGTGGCATGGCAGATGGGCATTGAAAAAGTGAAATAGTTCATGCCAGGCAGAAAGTAGCAAAGCAAAAAGAGACAACTGCAGCTCTTCCTATCCCTTATATTTTAGCCAGGCTACTTAGGGTGGGTAGCACTCACACCCTTGAGCTTAGCATTGCACCATGAAACAATCCCAGCATCACACACTCTAGATGCAGCCACCTCTGAAAAAGCCCCACCTATGTATGCATGAGGCTTTGGGGGGACATCTAGACACAAGCCATAGCACCAGGCATGGTGGTGCACCCTAGTAATCCCAGCCTTGAACTCTTAATCCCCCTGCTTCAGCCTCCTGAGTGCTAAGATCACAAGTATGTGCCACTTCATCTGGCACTGTCACCTAATTTTTTTATTACTGGTGTGTTTGAATCAATCTCCCATGAGTCCCACACGTTACATCTGGCTCATAAATCTCTTTTGCTTCCCCTAATCATCAGCTCTCTTCTAAAAGGCTGAAGCAGTAGGATAGAAAATTTGAGCCCAGCTTGGGCAATTTAGTATGACCCTCTCAAAATAAAAATTAAAAAGGGCTGAGAATGGAGGTCAGTGTGAAGGCCCTAGGTTCAATCCCCAAAACTGAAGAATAAATAATATAACCTGTTCATAGCCAGCCTGGGTTACAGAGTTCAAGGCTAGCCTGAATTATACAGTCAGACCTTGTCTCAAAAAGTTTTAGGTGACAATCAGGGAAATCAATACTGACTGGTTATTGGATAATATCAAGAAATAATTAACCCAGGTACACATGGTGGCACATGACTGTAATCCCAGTACTATGGGAGGCTGAGGCAGGAGAATCCCAAATTTGAGGCCAGCCTAAGCAATTTAGTGACTTAGTGAGATCCTGTCTCAAAATAAAAATAAAAAGGGTTGGGGATGTAGCTCAGTGTGAAGGCCTTGGGCTCAACCTGCAGTGCCACAAATAAATAAAAAATAATCACTTTAGGTGTGTAAAGGATATTGCAGTTATGTTAAAACTAATTTCTAAAACCCTCTGATATGATGTAATGTCGAGAACACTTCACCTCTGTGATATTCTTCCTTCAAGACCCATAAATCCAGTCTATCTATGAGAAGGATATTCAGCAAATCCAAATTAAGGGACATTCTACAAAATACTCTACCAGTACTTCCCAATACTATCTTGCTCCTTAAAAACAAGTAAAGTCTGACAAACTGCCACATACCAGAAGAGATTAAGAAGACATAATGACAAAATACAGTGTGAGGTTCTGGATGGGCCCCAGGAAAACAAAGGGGACATTATCATAAAACTTTGGAATGTCATTAGTAGGAATGTACCAATGTTCCTTAGTTTTGACAAATTAGCCACAGTAATGTGAGATGGTGCTAAGGGACCCTGCATGAGGGTTATGTAAGAATTCTTTGTTATCTTTTTTAACTTCTATAAATCTAAAAGTATTCCAAGCAAAAGTTTACTTTAAAAACCAACCAAAAAGAGATCTTATTTTTTAGAGATACTACTAGTAGGTCAATGAAATAACAGGATTTTGCTTTTGCAAAATAACTTTTTTTCAAAATAATTCATTTTGTTTATTTGGGTTTTGATTCAAAATAATTTATTGGTTGGGAATGAATCATTTTGAATAGTATATGGATGAAACAAAGCTGGCCTTAAGTTAGTGATTGTTAAAGCCAAGAAATGGGTACATGGAGGGGTCCCATTATGGTTATCTTTATTTTTATATGCTGGAAAACCTCCAGAAAAAAAGTTGACAATAAACTAATAAATACAGACTCTGGAGCTAGACCACCCAGGAAGTTACTTAATCTGTGTGCTACTTTCCTTACCTGTAAATTGAAAATCATCATAATTTTTTTTTTTTTTTTTTTTTTTGCAGACAGGGTCTCAATAAATTGCCCAGGCTGCCTTCAAACTTTCAACCCTCCTGCCTCACACTTTTAAGTAGATGGGATTACAGGCAGGCATCACTGTGCCTAGCTCATCATCATCCTATGGAGAGAAAAATGGTCACAGACCAAAGCATCATCCTCTGATCTGCTCAGTGCGCTTCTTCCTATTCTCCTGTACTAGGAGGCTCTTGAGGAGGAAGAGGAAGAAGAGTTCTGGAGTGACTCCAAGGAGTTAGGAAAACTCTTGATTATAAGTCCTACATCAGTTCATAACCACTGCTTGGAAAATACAAGTCTTATAGACATTAGAGTTTTACAGAATTAGAGTGCTGTGCCCAGTGTGGGCTCTGAGAACGGACCTCACATTATGATCCACACAAAGCAGGTTTCTGTCAGGCCAGACCAGGGCACTATAAGCATTCATTGGACACCTACTGTATGACAAACACCAAGAGCAGGACCCAGATCAAGATGTCTGGGGAGACACATGTGGCAGACTGTTATCTTTAGATTCACCTCCTTTAGACCCCCACTCTGGGGATTCGGGGCTAAAGAATCTTGCACTGTCAAGCACGTTCCCATTCGGTTACAATTTTACAGATTCCTAAGGAACAATTTGGATAAAACTTTGCCCATCACAACTTGTATGTCAATTTATATTCACAAAACCCTATGGTTGAAAGGGAGAGAGATAGTAATAAAATAATCACTCCAAATCAATGTACACACTGAGGTGCTTTGCAACAGGGGAGCACAGTCAGAAACTCAACTTGGGGGTGGGGATGCTTATGACACTTTAGGAATGAAGAAGAGTGGGATAAAAGTTGAGGGCAGAGGAAAGGTGATATTCCAGCAGATAGTCCAAGGATTTGGGAAGGGGGGTCTTGACACAGCACGTCCAAAGGCTGAAAAGCAGCTAGTGCTGGGGGAAGGTGATTTTGGGGTGGGTGGGTGGGTAGAAGGGAAGAGCTCAACAGGGTGGGCCATACAGACCTTTGGACCCCTTCAGAGGGGAGGTCTTTCTCTAAGAGCCAAAGAAAGCCAGTGCTGGGTATTTTAAGTGTGTGTGTGTGTGTGTGTGTGTGTGTGTGTATGTGTGAGAAGGTGGGGAGGCACCTGATCAGACTTGCACTGTTGTGACACTACCATACAGAAGAGGGAGGGATTGGAAGAGGGCCAGAGTAAAAGCAGACAGACCTGTCCAGTCTTCCACAGTGGTCTAGGAAGTGGTGGGGTAGGGGCCTGGGGCTGGTTTAGGAGTCCAGCCCTGGAAATGGGTGTATGTGAGAACTGGTTTGAGAGGTGAGATCATGATCTCTGGTTGTATTTAGAGGTGGAGACAGCAAGGGAAGTACACAAGCTAATCCCAGGTTTATGACTAGAGTATAGGTGCTGAGCTGCTTGCAGAGACAGGGCGCAATGTGAGAGGAGCAGGTTTGAAGAAGAGAGAATTTTCTCAACATGGTTAAATCACACCAGCTCATGCACTATACCTCATGCATGCCACTATGTTGGCCAAGAGGACTTCAATAAGACACACAATGCTTTACTTCCAAATCAAGGTACCAGTGATGGCTGCAGGAACCCACTAGCCTCAAAAGCGCATTTATGGCTCCAGCAGTGATCACAGCAAAGGCCCTGCCCTTAAAGCTACTAAGAGGCTCAATAAATGTCTATTGGGTGATTGCCTGTCTCAAATGCCACACGCAGATAACAGGCACCAGGGGAAAAAAGTAAAAACCAAAAGTCTTTACTCCACATGTTATTGCACATCTAAATCCATCTCAAGGTAAGAAAGGGGCAAGAAAGGACAAGATCAGCCCTTCTCTCAAAAGGCCTACACTGGGGTTTGAGATCATGTAACCATCAAGTTAGAGGACCACAGAGAAGACTGCAGGAAAAAGCTAGGCTATAAGGTTCCCACTGGGGGTGGCCAAAGAGGCATTAGGAGGGAATCATCAATGTGATCAGATCAGACCAGGGTCTAAAAGCACCATTGAAGGGAGCAAATGTTTCCCAGAGGATACCAGCCTGACTGCAGGATGAACAGCAGCTTGGGGGGGGGGGGGGGACGGACACTGGGACACAGGGGCAGGGAATGAAGGGTCACTCAAGACCAGGCAGGAGCACTCTGGATAGTCTCACCATAGGTGGCATCTTACGCCAGAGGAAAATGTCAGTCTCCCCTCACATACTTGGCATGCGGAGATGATCTGTTTTGGGGGGGGGGGTTTGTTGTTGTTTGTACCGGGAAATCGAACTCGGGACCTTGCGCTTGCAAAGCAGGCGGCGGAAGCACTGAGCTAAATCCCCGGTCCGAAATGATCTGTTTTTAAAAGGAATCAAGTCTCTTTTAAAACCCCTGAGGACTTTTTCTCAGAAGACTTAGAAGCTCTGTAATGATCAGAGAACCTCCGGTTGTATCTAGTCCTCCTCCCACCATCAGGGGGTTAAAAAAAAGCCACCGCACCGACCTTTGTACCATTTCCTTTCTTTCCGCAAAGTTCTTTCTGGTGCTTCCGCTGTTACCTACCCCCGGCAAGCCTCAGTTCACTTTAACCAAGTCTCTTTGCCCTTTTCCTAATAAAGTGCGTTTCCTCTGTGCTGAAGCAGCGCGTCCCGAGTCCGCGCGGCGTGGGAACTGCCCTTCTCTGGCTGTGGCTCCCAGGATGGGCCTCAACGTCCGGGCTGCGGTTTTGATCCCTCGCTCCACGGCCCAGGGCCAAGTTAGTGACTCGCTGGATGGGGTCAGGGAGGGAAAGGACTGCAGTCCCCATGACCAGAAGAGCAGCGTGCTCCGCGGCGCCAGGCCCAGGTGCGGGAGACCCTCCAAGGAAAACGCAGCCAGAGAGGGGCCGAGGCCCGGCGGGCTCAGGGGCGGCGACCCCAGGGGATGACACAGCGCTTCCTCTACACCCCTCACCCCCCTCTCCCCACAAGTCCTAGCTCCATTCCTGCAAGGTACCTGCCGGCTGGGCTTCGCTGCATCAGCGAATTCTCAGCCGGAGGAAGGGGATGCCCCGCCGCCGCACCCGGTAGTACACGGTCCCACCCTGCGGCGCATCATGGACCCCGCTTGGGGTCGAGGAATGGGAGCGCGACCGCAGGGTGCAAACGCTGCCCAGTGGCTCAGCCAGCAGCTCTGGAGGAATGTCAGTCCTGCTCGGGGAAAAGTTAGAAGGCATCCTGGGCACCCCAACTTCTCAAAAAGGGCCGTACTCGAACTTTGTGCCCAGAGAGAACCGCTACACAAGCCAGAGACCCTGCAAAAGCTGCTCGGACCCAGGTGGCCGAACCCGGGCCTCGGCCAGCAGCAGCCAATCACAGAGCGGCTCGGGCGGAACGGCTAGCGGCTTGGGCAGCCAGGAAGTGACAGCGTCATTCGCCAATAGGGAGCCAAGGTGGGAATCCTCGCCCGCCCCACTGACCAATGGGAAAAGGTGGTTGTGGCCGATGTCTCCGCTGCACTAGCTGCAGGCTCCGGTGGCCGCGGGTAGGGAACCCTAGGGCTGACGGGGACTTTGAAAGAGAGTTTGGTTGCCCTCCCTCTGCCACCCGTGAGCCCGCAAACCCCAGCTCAATCCTCACCTGCTGGAAGCGTGGTTTGCCCAGCTGAAAAGGAGGCGTATCGGTCGCAGTGTTAGCAGCACTAGCCGCCGCCGCCGATGCTGTAGTCGCTGTATCCGCCATGGCCACTGAAGCCCGCAATCCCCGGCCCTTTTAAAATGTCCCTCCTCGGCCCCCGCCACAGCTGCCTCTCCCGATTGGCCAGGAGCAACCGCAGCGAGCAGGGCACGCGAGGGTTTGTGGGAAATGTGGTTTTTCTCGTCTTGGCACCCGACAGCCCCAGACTGCAGAGTTGCACACACACAGACCCGATCTTGGTTCCCGCCGCCTGTGTTGCACGATCTGCAGGCCGGGAATAGTGGTTATGCCTGGTCCTAAGGTCCGGGCAGGAGGCCATGGGGTGGCCGCTCGCTGCTCCTCCGCCCCCAAAAGTTTAGGGTACTGCCAAAGCGTGCCTGGAGCAGCAGTCCACGACCTGGGCCAGACGGACAAGGACCCCAGGCAGAGCAGGGTTAATTTGGAAGGCTTTCACAAGTTGTTCTGAGAAATTTTCCTGCAGTTTCTTCTCAGTTGCCAGCCTGCCCTCACGCCCAGGACTTGCACTGCCCGACCCACTTGAATAGCCTGCTGAGAACTTTTCTCCTAATGCTGGCTCATTCTGGCCTCCGCCTAAATACTGCTTTTCCTAACATTTCTCTTCCACAAAATCCACCACAGGATCATCTATAGCCCCTGACACTTGTCTTTTGCAGCACTTGGACTTGTAACTTTACAGGTTTAAATACTTGTCTTTACTACTGTAGGCACCACAGGGCTGGGGCTGTGACTTTTTGATTCACTTAAGACTTCAGGGTCAGGCATAGGACTCCTATTAGAGACAGCTAAATGTGCTGGAGTTAAACATCCGGAGCTAAAGAGCCCTGACAGCCTTCACTCCTTTGGCCATCAAGGAAGATCCCTCCCAGGCCTAATTCCTGGAGGGTAGGGAATAGGGTTTAGTAGTGTTTTTGTCCAGTACCAGCTACAAGCACTTTAAATGCTGGAGTACTGCAGGATGTAAATCAAGGCCAGCAGATAGTACTTGCTCCTGCAGAATTGGGCTGCTGAAAAATCCCCACCGGGCAATGGGCCAGACTGGGGCGGAGGAGGGGGTGCTGCCTGTTTCATCTATGAAGACAGAATTATTTGGTCTCAACTCTAGGGAACCCCTTTCGGTCTCCTTTGCCTAATGGTGAGGTGCAGGGTTGGCCTGCACCTGCCCATCTCTTTCTGGACACTGCATGAGTAGCAGTCCAAGTTCCTCATCCACTCACTAATGGCTGAGCCCTCAAAAATAGAATTTTCCTAAAGCTGGAGGGATTCTAGCTAGCCATGAAAAACAGTTTGTATGTTTGATTTGTATGTTCTCTCCCCTTACTAGACTATTAGCTTGAGAACAAGAATCAAGGTTTGTTTTTTGTTTTGGTTTGGTTTTTTTGGTACCAGGGATCAAACTCAGGACCTTGTGCTTGTGAGGCAGGCGAAGGCACCACTGAGCTAAATCCCTCGCCCTCAAGTGTTTGTTTTTTTTTAAAGACTCAAGTCTTTGCCCTCTGTATTCCCCCATAGCACCCAATAAAAATGCCAATAATAGGTGCCCAATAAACACAGCCACCCTGGGAGTGGAAAAACACCAAGTCCAGGCCACTGTGCATCGCTGTGCTGCTGCTTGTGACACTAGGGCAGCAGCATCTAGATGACACTAGGGAAGTGTCATCTAGGAACCCCACAGGCAGCCTCTTTCAACCACTCATTTTAAAACAGGAAAGCAAAAGACCACCTGGAGTATGTGGACTTTTTATTCTTCATAAAGTGCTCAAAACATGAACAACAAGCTCTTTATAAACAGGAGGTACACCTAGGGAGACAAACAGCAAAGCAGAATGGTGCCTGCTACCTGCCCACCCTACCTGTAGCTTGTGGTTAGGAGCAGAAACATCAAACAACAACCCTTGGCTGCATTCAATTCCAAACCTCTTCTGAAGATACACCTACCCAGGGCTGGGACTAGGACCAAAGAGCCCAGAGTACCTAGTAGGGGAATGGCCCCTCCCTCAGAAAAGTCATCTCTCTCATCTTCAATGACCCTTCAAAAATGTGACTGAAGATCTGGGCACCTATGGATACATTTCTCAGCTCTGGTGAGTGGACTCTAAGGTAGGCAACTCTGCAGAGGCTTTCCCCCGGGTATAGGACCCCTCTGCTCCATCCTGACAGAGGACTGCCATCACCCACAGAATGCATCCCAAGGCCTAATGGCAAGCCCACAGAAGACAGCCTCAGAGGAGCTCTTCCCCTTCACTAGGCTAAAAGTATCCTCCTTTGACATGCTTTCACTCCCCATCTTTTGCTAATGCAGGGTGCCCAAGCTACCAAAGGATCCCTGCAGATGTTGTGGGGAAACCTGCCATGTTTTCCACAAGCAAACCAGGGACTAGGCCAAAGGACAGATACTTCATTTCAAAGTGCACTGTAGCCAAACCAGGCAAGGCAGATGGAACAGGCTGGGACAGCAGGTTAGTGGATGGGTGGGAGAGCAGCAAAGGAGTACAGGTGTCTCCTAAGGCATAGTGAGGCCTCCCATTTCCAGAACAGCCAACTGCTCCAGTATGGCTGAGTCCTGAGGCCAGGCTAGTGAGCAGGGTGGCCCCAGACCTATAGTTCACCAGAGGTTTTTATCCTAGAATCCTCCAAATGGGGTTGAAGAAAAGGGGAAGACAGCAGGAAGATTAGTAGCAGCAACTTGGCCAGACCTTTAGCCGAGATACTCTCAGAAGGGGAAGAACACACAGCAGGACTTTTCGACCCCCATTCCCTTCCCAGGACCCTGACAGGGACACCTGGTGTGCTCAAACAGGAGGAAGGGGGATGCCACAGCAAAGGAGAGATCTACATCCAGAGGCTCTTGACCCCACCCACAAAAGGCACATTTTAATTGGTTTCCAAAAGTTCAAACCCTGCAGGACCACAGAGTTTTGGCATCTGGACAGGAAATAAGAACAGACACGGCAGCTTGATCCCCAAAACATAAGCAGCCTAAAGCTCTGACATGGTGGGGCCCATACATCAGAGATGAGTGGGAACCAGAAGAGCAAGGAGGAGCTCTCTCCTGACCCAGCCCTACCTTCACACTCAACAGTGACACCCAGTGGGAAGGTCCAAAGAGGGTCAGGGAGCAGCCTGGACAACACACATCACCACCTCCTTCCATGCTGCACTTCGCTCTGCAACAGCTCAAGGCAGAAACAGACTCCAGACATGGCGAAGACTAGACTGGACCACACAGGCCCCTGCTCTCAGGGGAAGGACACAGGACTGAAGAGTAGGCACCTGGATTGCCCACAACTTGGGCAAATGGTCAGATTGGTCCCTGTCCCAGTCCCAGTAATACTAGATCCCCTCCAGATCCTGGAGGGAAATGAAGAGGATGAGGGACTGCCATGGGAAGGAATGGCAGACCATCCTTGGGGAGTAATAAATCTGTGCTCACAATAGCTTTTCTCAGACACACCAAACTGCAGCCCACTCCTGCCGGTCTTGAGGACTAATTTCCTTGTTCCAATTCCCCAAGAGTCCTCAAAGCTAAGGGGTAGGAAGAGAGGCAGGTGGGAAAGACCTAGGGTCCCCACAGACACACAAGTTGTACGTGGAACTTGATGCCTCCAGTGGGAGTCCCAGGGCCCCCTTCAGAGAGGCAAGAGCAGGGTGGCAGGGAGTGACCACAGGACAGACTGTACCCTGCCCAGGGGAGTGTGTTCAGTGGGAAGGAGGACAGGCAGGCAGGCAGGCCCACAAGCCTTGTCTGGGCAGCAGGTCCTCACCAACCCTTCAGGGGTGGGGGTGGGGGTGGGGTGGGGTGGCTACTTGGGGGGACCAGGAGGGATCTGCAGCAGTGTGGGTGAGGTCTCCATGATCCGAACTAGCAGCCGGTCAATGTAGCTCTCTAGCTCCTGCACATGCTCATCCCGCTGGCTCAGCTCACGTTCTCGTTGCAGGAGCAGACCGATGAGCTCGTCGTGTGTCAAGTGGTAGTACTTGGCCGACTGGTCTGGCACAGCAGAGTCCTGGGGCCAGATGGAATGGGAGTGAGTGGGATGGCCAGACCTGGTACTCACCTGCCCACCAGCGCCCCAGTTCTCCCACCACAGGGCCTGGAGCTACCTGTCTCTGATGTCACAGACAGTCTAACTGGCCTCAGGCCTGGCATGGGGGATACCGGCCTGCTCCCTGCTCCACAACTCCTAGCCTTTCTGTCAGATGCCCCTAGCACTCTACTGGACCTCACCTTCAGCTTCTTGGTATCCACAGTCTGGCCAAGCTGGGGTGCCGGGGCCACAGGCTGAATGCTGCCAGATGTGACTGTCTTGAGCTTCTCCAGCCCACTGCTCAGGGCCGTGCTCAGACTGGAGCGGGGTTGCTTCCTGTCTGGGCTGCCTTCGACAGGGGTTGCACTGAGGGGCTTCACAGGGTGGGGACTGCAAAGATAGAAGGAGATGGATTATGAGGAGAGGAGGATGGTATAAATTTGGAGCTGCCTTCTCTATGGAGCTTCCAGGTCTGCTGGACAGCTGCACCATGCATGCCTCAATCCTTCTCTCACCATGTACTTCCTCACTTCACTCTCTCTTGGACCTGAGGAGCTGGCCTCTGACAGATACAGCAGAGACCACCCTACACACTTCTGTACCTGGACCCAGTCTGCCAGGGATGGCCCCCCTCCAGTCATCTTCTCTCTTGCCTCTTCTATACTTTTTCTAATTAAACTATATTTCTGGAGGGATAACCAACCAACACTACCCACTCCCATTTCCCTAGGACTACAGGAATTCCCAAGACAGTGCTAAAATCAGGAAAGTCCTAGGGCCCGGGATTTAGCTCAGTGGTGCCACCACCTGCCTTGAAAGCACAAGGTCCCGAGTTCAATCCCTAGTCACCCACCTGTCACTACTTGTTGCTTCCCATGGATATTTAAGCAGGCCTGTGCCTGCCTAAATTCCCCTTGACCCTGTATTTGCACTAAACCCTCACCCTCACTCATCCTCCTTTAGAACAGGACCCTGGCTCCACCAGCCCACCACATGTGAACTTGCTGAAATTCTGACTCAGTTCTCACCTCCTTGACCTCTCTGTGGAGTCCACACTCAACCCTTTCCCTCCTTTGGAATGCTCTCCTTCTCCACCTGGTGTTCTGGCCTCTGACAGCCTCCTCTTGGTCCTAAGTGCTAACACCCTCAGCTTCTCTCCCCTCCTCTTTGCACAGCCACCAGCCCAGGCCTTCCCCCAGGCTCTAGCTCTGTGCAGTCACTGCAGGCTGGCTCACTTGCTCCCCATGTGGGATTCCCTCATACCTGCCTTTTCCTCTGTGCTTCTAGCACAGAACTTCCCAGGGTCCTTGACTCCTTCAGCCTCAGCCTTAACAATCAATTAGGCCCTGCTACCTTCCTACCCTCTCTCAGAACACTCCCTCTTCTCCAAGCCAGTGCTAGCTACACCTGACTTCAGCCACAGCCTCTATTCAACTCCACCATCCATCACAGTCCTGCCCACCTCCAGTCACACACCCACTGTGCTGCAGCATTAAGATTTTACCTCAGGCCAGACATGGTGACACACACTTGTGATCCCAGCACTTGGGAGGCTGAGGCAGGAGGATTGCTAAGGATTTGAGGCCAGCCTGGGCTACATAGTGACTTCAACGCTAGCCTGAACTACATAGCAAGACTGTCTCAAAAAAAAAAATCAATGCTTAAAAAACCTTTAGTACCTTTGATGGAAGTAGAAAACCCAATCTAACACATCCTGGGCCTACCCTTTCCTCATGGCCTATTACTCCCCCAGCCATAGGAAGCAGCGCTGTTTCTTAACTTTAGGCACTTATAAAAGCTATTCTCTGCCTGGAGCAGGCCCTTTTCTCCCAATGGCCTAGTTTCTACTCCTGTTTCAAAGCTGTGCAACACAACCTTCTTGATTCCCCAGACTGGGAATCCTGAGATCCCCAGTACTCTACACCTATGATATGATAAATAACCTATAATAAGCATCAGGCTCTCAAATCAGCTAACTTGCCCTAGGGGTACCTCTTATAAATTTATACTCATTCTACAGCAGGTTTAAGCCACTCAGGAATAGGAAGCAAAATACTTAATCCTGGGCCCTGAACTCCACTGAAGGCAGAGGGGCAGTTGACAAGCACAGGACAGGGTTTGGGAAGCAGGTCAGGCTCTAGCCCAGGTCTCTGTGAGCCCAGCCTGCTCAGGCACTTGCTGGGTCAGTTACTGGAGTTCACAGAGCATCTGCTCCGTGTCAGTTCAGGGGGGAAGGCAGAGGCCTCTGCTCACCCTGACTCAGAGAAGCACCTCACTGAAGAAAGGATGACCAACCAGCACAGTGCTGAAGCTCCCTCAATGAGCAGCCAGGAGGCCCAGGTCCACAGTTTGACTACCCCTACATCTGAAGGACCCTGGGCCCTGTAGCTCTTATCTGAGACAGAGTTGTATTTGGCTCAACCACTTCATGATATAGGGTATACACTAAAAAGACATAAAGCCAACTCTGGAAACAACAACTTCCAAAAAGTGTTGAATATAATTAGAAATTGTGCTGGAAGCCAGTAGGGCAAGCTGAGGATGCTGTCATCAAGGAACAAGGAAGCCGCTCACCCTCCCTCAATTCCCCTCACTTTGGGGGAACACAGCACCTACCTGCCCTTGGGGAAGAAGGGCGGAGATCCCCAAACTCACCCCTGCTATTTCTCAAGTATCAGCCCTGTTCCCCAAGGCTCCTCCTTCCCAAGACCTTGGCCTTCCCCACTGGACTGGCACAGATGCTCAGTGAGCTCCGGTAACTGAACCAGCAAGTGCCTAAGCAAGCTGGGGTCTCACAGAAGGCCTGTGCTGCAGCCTGATCTGCGTCACAAACCGCGCACCCTGCTCACCCCTTCTCCACTCAGGCCTCCCAGAGCATGAATGTCCCTCTGGATTCTGCTGCCCCAGCTGAGTCACACCCACCACTCCCAAGACTCCAAACCTCTACTCTCATCTCCTCTCACCAGCCATCTGGTCTTGGCCTCATCATTCTTCCCATAGCCCAGTGCCACTGTGACCAGTCACATAGGCACCTGCTCCTGAAAGACCCCAAACCAATGAGAGGGCAGCCAGTGAAGCACCCACTGTCTCTGGAAAGCCTTTTTACTGAGGGTTACATATGAGAAAAGCATTTTGCTTTTCTTTCCGTCCTTTGAACGTGCTTCCAGCATGTTTCCTAAGCCCTGGTCCCTCTGGCTCTCTGCTCCCCAGCCTGCTGGACAGGAACCTGCTCTGGGCTCCACTGCCAGCCTACTCCCCAGAGACTCTAGGGAAACTCCCTGCCCTGTGGGCACAGCACTCACTCCCCTCCTCTGCCAGTGCACATCAGCTCTCCTCCATTTTGTTCCTCACCCCTGCTCCTTTTCAGTGTTGTTCCCCAAGCTCCTGGCTTATAAGCCACCCTGCTAAGGTCTCATGACAGAGGCAGCTTCAGAGGTGGTACCGCCACAGAATGCTCATGGCTTCACAGCCTCCACCATTTCCTCAGGGTGAAGGAGGCCCTCACCTGCCCTTGGTAAGGATGAGGCTGGAATGAGAACATCTCTGCCCATCATGCTGCTGTCCCCCTCCTCCTCCTTCCTCCTGGAAAAGGTTCTCAGGGTGGAAGCTCACCTGGCACTGGGCTGTGGCTCTTCAGCTGGTCGTGTCTCCAAGGGCAGAAGCACAAGCAAGGAGGCTGGGGTGGCTGCAGCGTGGTCTTCCCCGAGTGAGACAGGGGAGCCTTCACCAGGGGAGGGCTCAAAGGAGCCGGGGGGTGAGTCTGGCTCCCCCGGAGGTGGGGAGGAAGAGGTCAGAGGCCAGGCTCCATAAAGGGGAGAGCACGGAGGGCCAGGGTCTCCATGGTGGTGGCTGGCCCAGGGCAGGAGAGGGGGTGGTGGAAAGGTAGGCTCTGGGGGCATGGGTGGCTCTTCTGGACCAGAGTGGATGGAAGGATCTCTGGACCCTGGTGGGGATGTGGATGGAAGGCTAGGTGGATCTTGGTTCCCCCTAGACAAGAAGGGGCTCAAGGCATCCTCCTCCAAGGCCCACAGATCAGCCTGCTGAGGGGTATTTGATAGAGGAGCAAGGGCCTCTTCTCCTGGCTCCTGGCTCTGGTCCTCCAGACCTTCTCTCTCTGGAGCCCCCCAGGTCTGCTGACTTGGAAGAGCTGAACTTGCTGAATAACAGGGTATGAGCAGAGGCCCCTCAGGGAAGCTGGTGGACACAGTCAGGCAGGCCCTGGACCCAGTGGGGCTGGCATTGTCTACCTGCTCCTCTAGGCCTGGCTCATCCAGCAAAGTCCCAGAAGATCTGCTATCGGACTCCTCCGACTCAGGTTTTTCACTCTCTTCCTTGGCTTTCTGAGGACTAACAAACAGAGCACTTGGGGTGGCGTCTTCTTCTGACCCTGATCCCTGGTTACTCAGCCTCCCTGCAGCTGTGTCTTCTTCTTCCTCCACCTGAGAGTTCGAGGGCATGAAGAGGCGTGGTGGCTTGGGAGGTGGTGTGCTGGGCTGCAGCCCCTTGTCTGACCCCCACTCATGTTTAAGCTCTGCCTTCAGCTCCACTGAGGAAAGGCCCTTGCTCCGTGTGGGATCCACAGTTTCAGGTGATTCCAGCAGCACCTGGGGAACAGGCAGCTCATCAGACTCTCCCTGCAGGACTGGTGAGGCCATCTCAGCTGCAGGAGAAATGGTGACCACATCCCAGGGCCAGGAATCATCAGCGGTACTGAGCTCATGGAAAAGCTGGCTTTTTCTCTGGGGGGCCTCCACGTCCTGGCCCTCAGGGGAGTCATCCAAACCAGGTAGCTGCTCCCACGCACTGATCACTTCTGGGGAGCTGAACAGAGACTTTCCACTATCTGCTGGACTCTGCCCGGTTCCACCCTCAGGGGCCAGTGGCTCCCTGTCTGGTGCTGAGGCTGAGGCTTGCAAGTGCAGCTGGGGGGGCAGGGCAGTCCCTGCCGACCCAAGGGGCCCTGGGTCAGATGCACTCATGGTCTGCTGGTCCAGTCCCAAGTCCAGAGGAGTCCTGGACTCTGACCACATGCTGCTCCCACCGCTTCCTCCCCCAGGGTCTCCTTGGGGCTCAGTTGCCTTCACTGCCATTGCCCCTGGGCCTGAGTCTTGCAGCCCAGACGTCTCCGGCCCCACTCCAGCTGGGACCAGGATCTTGTTCCTGGCCTCTGGATGCAGCCTGTCGGCAGCAAAGACGTTGAAGGTGTCGTCCCACTCAGGCAAGACTCTCCCAGGGGAGGCCAGGGGGGCGGGGCTGGCCTTCGAGGCACTGGGGAGAAAGGGAGCAGGTGAAGGAGAGTTTAGTGTTATGTTGGCTACGAGCTCCTCAAAGAAGGGGTTGCTCTGCAAGGAGGTGAGGAACGGGTTGGTGACACCCAAGAATCCAGACTGGGTGGCTTCGGGGGTGGTGATGGTGGTAGTGGTGGTGGTGGTGGTGGTGGTGGCAGCGGCAGCAGCAGTGGCAGCAGCGGGGGAGGCGGCTGCAAAAAGCTTAGTGCTTAGCATGGAAGCAGCAGTGGGAACAGGAGTAGGTTGGGCCAGAGCCCAGGGGGAGCAGGGGAGGTGGTGAGGAGCGGCGGCTGGGTCAGATTCTACCTGAGGAGACACGTCCAGGCTGTGGAGGGAGACAAAACCGTGAGCCTCCTGGTTAATGCTGAGACCATTAACTGCCCTACTGAGTACTATACCCCTGTCCCACCTGCTATCTTGCCCCTCCTACCCCAACTCAGGATGAGATCCTGCAACACCACACAGGCTGGGCACAGGCACTTGGGCCAGGGGTCAAAGGGTAGACCCCAACATATAACATTAGGTGCCACCCAAGAAGAACCTGAGCAGAGCTAATTTAATCCTCACATTAACTTCACACAGCAGTAATCCCATTTTACAGGCAGGATCCAAACCTAAACCAAATGAGTCTATCTGACATTGGATTTGTGCTTATTATGCAATCCAAAACCACCTGACATCCCTTTTAGGACTGAGAACAAGCAAAGAAAATACCAGCTGGCTTGAAGAAGAGCAAGAGATCAGAGCAACGACAAGCCTAGGTTTGGCTGAGCAAAGCTGACACTATGAAAACTAATCAGGGCATGTGGAATTCAGGCTCCTGAAACAGACTGGGTCCTACTGAATTTCTGCAGAATGAAAGAGGTAAGAAAGGGCTGTCATCAGGCATGACAAGGCATCAATCATTTCTTTGAGGAAGACAAGATACCTGTTGAGGGTGCTTATGGTTGAGCGTCCACATAGCCTGGCAGGTGGTGCCCCCCACCTCCCTCATGGGCCACCCTTGGGAGACAAAGGCTGAGAACGTGGCAGCCACAGCAACTTTACATGTTATCAGCAACCTTCAAGGTCTTCCTCCAAATCCCCAGCTCCCCTTGGGGGAAGAACAGGGCAAGTCCTCTCAGGAAATCCATTCCACAGCAGTGAGTCTACACTGAAGACCAACTTCAGGCACCCCTGACAGTTCTCCCAGGAAGAGGACACCTGCACCTGAGCCCTGTCCACAATGACTCCACAGATCTCAGGGATACTCTGAACCTAGACCCTTTGCTTCTTAAGGACACAAGAGGGCTAGAGAAGTAGTGCAGGAGAAGAATGGGCTGAACATTCCAGTTTTCAGCAGTATGACAGTGGCCTGAAGCTAAGCCTGTCACACCCAGACCTCAGTCTCATTCCCTGCTATCGAACAGTCTCTTCCTCATGGCCAGTCTCCCACCCCCTCTCCAAGCTCCCAATATCCCATTCCTTGACCTCTGCCTCCCCAGGTAGAAATACCCAAGGGAAACTCCTCCCTATTCCTCTCCTTCACTCAATCAGCTTCTTCCACAGGAAATGCAATGCTGAGCCCTGAAGCAGAAGCCAGGCTTTAGTAGCTACCCCACAAGTAAAGTTAGTTGGAGTTCACCTGGGGAAAGAGGCCAAACTGTCTGGAGTTTGCCAGGTTCTAGGAACTCAAGATCTAGAAAGGGAGGGCCTGCACAAGGGACTGGCAGGTGACAGGAAGGAGTCCATCCATTTCAACCACAGGCAAAGGTGTAGGGAGGGGTGAAGTCAGCCTCATATGCAGGACATCACCAGGTTCAAAACCCATGGATTTCTCAAAAAATCCAGCTTCCTGAGATTCTTGTGACCCTATTTTTTTCCTAAAATAACTCCCTATCCACAGGTAGATTTTCAGTCTCATTCCTATCACATTGATAGTGATGGAAAGAGGAAGTATAATTCCCATGCACTCCCACCCTGCACCCTAGGCTCACAGCATTACCCAGCTTCTATTGGACAGAGGAAAAACACTGGACCAGACACTCAACCCCAGAAAAATGTCCCTTCTTCATTTTAGGAGGCCTAAGGGCCAAGGCACACAGGCCTGCCCCAGGAACCAAGAGTGAGAAGCAAGTACCACACCATGTGTGTCAAGACCCTACCCTCAGCCCACACCTGAGCAAAGCTTCCATACCAGCCCCAGCCCCAACCCTGCAGCAGGGCTCTAGCCACCAGGATCAGGTCTGGGATACTCTGAGCTACCTCTCTCAGCCTCCTTCATGATGAGAAGCCGGGGCCCTAAAGGAAGAGAGTCCCATCAATGAAAAAGAGCAGCAAGGCCAGCTCCACAACCCCACAGCCTAGCCTGGTCCCCCACTCACCCTGAGGTCTCACAGCAATCTGCGGGCAGTCACAACTGCAGGGAGAGGAGCCCCAGAAGTAGACTGGGAGCTCAAGCTACGTGTGTCAGCCTCCCTCCCACAGTGGCTCCCCAGAGACACACACAAACCCGTTGGTATGGAATCAGCAAAGGGCTCTCCCTGGAGGATGGGCCCAGGAGGTGCCCCAGAGCTAGCAGTGCATGACCGCATCCTGTCATCCTGTTCTCCTGTATCATGGGCCCCTGTATCATGGCCCCTTCACCCATCGCTTCCTGCTCCACATGAAAAGCACATCAATAAGGTTTTCATTGTACACCATCTCCTCACTACCAGTCCAACTGGCACAGGTCAGAGGCACAGTCCCGTGTGTGGTCCTCTCTGTAGGTTGTGCTCCAGGAACAGAGATACAGTAAACACCTCTGTGTCCTAGAACCTACATCCTCCCACTTTCAAGCAGTGAGGTTATAACATTTGCTGACTTTTCTCTTTTTAGGGGTAAATATTGGAGACAGAAATCAGAAGCCCAAATGACCATGTCTCTTCAATTGGGAGAATAAAACTTCAGGGCCTATAGGAATCTCAGGACAACTGGTTGAATATGCCAGTTCATGTGAATCACCTATTCAATCAGACAACCTCCCCCCTTATAGTCCACACCAAGGGCCACCTCTGAGTGGCTGGGCAGGTTTCACTAATAGCCACTACTTCCCTGGTCTCAGATGAGCTCTGTGGCCTTGTTCCATGCTTTAGTCCCAGAGATGGCGAGTTGACCTGCACATGCCACCAGGCAGTCCCTCAACAGGCCAAAGTGCCCTAAGCCATCCCTTCTTGAGCAATGGCCTCCCAGCTTCCATTTCCTCTGTGTCCAGAAACCAGTGAGAGAGGGTCCTTGTGAGCTCTAAGTAGGGAAACCATTATCATTTATCTTCCAAAGAAGAACACTGTTAATATAGTAATTATGTCAGGAAAACAAGCACAAATGGGACCGAGCCACATGAACTCTAAGTGACTGGGCACACATTACAGTTACTCATTTACACCACTCAGAACACAGCCTGAGAACTGAACTCTGTCAGTACCACAGCACATCCTGGCCCACTGGGACCCACTGTTCAGCACACTGGAGAAAGGGCTGGTGAAACCCCGAAAATGGAGAGATGCTAAAGGCCACAGCAATGATTCACTTGCCTCTCTGTCATACTAGATTTAACCCCAATTTTTTTTAAAAAACTGTATTCACATTTGATCTCGCCCTGTGCACCGTTCTATGGTTAATGTGGGGGAAGGGAATGGGGTAGGCACAAAACAATCCACTCCTGCATTGGCAGGTTTAACACACACGGCCTTGCCTGTCCTTAAGCACACTAAGCAGCTAGTACCACCCCTCCATGCATGTGGCTCACAAGAGGGCTGCTGAGCAGGGATGAATTCATAGCCCAAGCAGGGTTGTCCAAATCGCCCTCCCCCATATACAGATGGGGGCTTAGTGTAACAGCCCCTAACCAGCAGACAAGCTATGTCTGAAGGCACAGGGAGACCCATCTTCTAGGCCTTGTGCTACCAGCTACTGCATTCTCCAATAGCAACACATTCTGCTTCGGGCCTCTCCGTGGGGCATCATACCACAAGAGAGCACTAGAGGGCGATACTGCCCTTGCTACAGAGGAACACCAGCAATCTGCAATGGGAGCCCCAGGGCAGACACCCCAAACCCCCAGGCAAGTGGACAGGCTCCCCTTGTCCCAGCTGGAGATCCTGCAGCTACATTAGTTTACTCCAGTTCTGAGTCTAGGCTACAGTGTGGTGCATGAGCTCTCCCACCTCTCATTTGTCCTCAAAAGCCCTAAGCAAGGTCAGGGCCAATTTTTTCTACTAGGCCTGCCTTTCCCTCACTGCAAGGGATACAGGGCCAAAATTCTGCTGCTAGAGCTTCTAAGCCAGCACTTCACCCAAAGAGCAGGCTCTCACCCCTCCCTGGATGCATAGCCCCAGAGCTACTTCAGCTGCCCATACCAATAGGCCCAGGGAGTGCAGGGATCTCAAAGGTCCCCTCCAGCCTGCTGAGGATAAGGCTTGGATCTGAGTGTGACCAGGACAGAAGCCACCAGCCACCCAAATCCTCTGAACTCTGAGGATTAGAGTGCCAACAGGAGACATAGGAACAGGAGAAGGAAATTGCAGACTGTTGATAGGTGTAATGACCACCCATCACTCAGTCACAGCCTGCAGGAGTCTAAGCAGAAGCCTGTGTGCTCACCTACAAACCTCACAGAAAGATGACCTCAGTATCTGCCCTGCTGTGGAGAGACCCAGAGATACCTACAGACACTGCCTCTGAGCCCATGGTCTGTACCCTTCTACCCAGGTGCCCCAGCTCCTTCCAAAAAATGCCTGTCCAAGTCATCTGCCACCTTCCTCCACCCCGAATACCTGACTGCCACAGGGCCATCAGGGTCAGCATGGGTACCTGGCAAAGGTCTATCTCCTTCTCTTCTCCAAGCATCCCCTCGGCTGTAGGTAACCAGAAGTCTTTGAGGCACTAGTAGTAGGGGCTGGACAGTAGGGACAGGAGCTACCATACTAAGCAGGGAAGGAAAGGGCAGGCTCACCCCATGACTAATCTATCCCCACACTCCCTTCCTATGAGCCCTAAGAAGGGCATCAGCTGGCCCTAAGGGGGGGCCCCACCTGGAAAAGACCTGCACTTCTCTCCCTTCTCTCAGCAGTCAGTATTCCACAGGGAAAGAAGAAAAGTGGGACTACAGGGTTCCTCTCCCCTCTAGTAGGGTAAAGAGGTAGGGTCTCCCTCTGCTGACCCTTCTGACCCTCCACCGCTGGGCTAGGCTTCCCTTCTACCTGTCCTCATATCCATCAGGTAGCAAGGGACTTGGTGAGGGAATGGAAGCAACTGGCCTCACACCACTCACCAGCTGAGGCTGCCACAGATGGTGCTGTCTGAGGCTGGAAAGGGTTACACAAGCTTCTATAACCTACCCTTGGAGTCCCTCCTGGATTCTGCCAGACAACACAGCTTCCTCCCCTGGCTCAGAATGAGGAGGCAGCAAAGGGGTCAAGATGGAGGTCAGGGGCTCTGCCCAGGACCCAACTGGGGGACTCAGCACATACAAAACAGGTCAGCCATCATCAGCACTCCCTGTGATGCTGTGCCCAACACCAGGAGACACAGAGGGCCAGAGCCTGAGTAGTCCCCAGGGATGGGGATTACATTGTTCAGGGAGTTGCCATGGCATCTTGGGCTAGGAAGTAAATGGAGTTAGAAGAAGGTTGGAGCATCAATCATTTGACTCCTAAAGAGATCCCAGAGCCAGCAGGGAAGCTGAGGGTGAGGGTGTAGCTTCAGAGAGGGTGGACAGTCCCCAGGACCTACCTCCCTACCCACCAACGCTTCCCTACATTGAAGGCAGATGGCAGAGGTAGAGGTCAGGAAGCCAAGAATCCACAAAAGCATCCCTGCCCTGCTTTTATCCTCTCTTCTCAGGGGCCGAGTATGCAAGTTCATGCAGAAGCCCAGGACAACCTCATCCACAGGACCTCAGGGCACCCTTGCAACTCACCTGTCTCCATGTGCACAGAACGAGCCTTGGCTTAGGGAAACAGGGTAGTCCCACTTTACCATGCAAAGCCAGAGCCCCAGCAGCCTGCCCAATGGCCATATCTGCTCCCTATTCCCAGTCCCAGCCTCCAGGCAGCAAACATCCCAGCATCCTCCCAAGGAATGGACTGGTTTTGCCAAGGACATACCTGGGTTTCTGAGATGATTCCTTGGATTCTCTCAGGCCAAACCAGCTACTCTTGGCCTTGTCCTCCCCACTGGACAAATGCTGGGGGGAGGCCCCTACTGTGGGACCACCCTTCTCCCCCATAGAGCCACGACGCCCCAACTCGCTCCAACTCAGGCCCTGGTGATGATGGTGGAAGAGACCCATCCGGGGCTTACGCTCCTCCTTCCGAGCTCCCTCCTTCTCCACCACAGCCTCAGAGGAGACCAGTATGGGTGTGGCAACCTGGACTGGCTTCCCCTCTGGGGTCTGGGCCCGCTCCTCCCTGGCCTGCGCTTTGGCCTGAGTGCTCAGCTCCTCCGGTCCAGGCACCACTTCTGATGAGCTGCCAGCACCCCGGCTGCCTCTGCCCCAAGAGTCATCCGAAGATCGAGACCCCTCCTCAGAGGGCCGGGAAGAGACGCTGTGAAGGGAGCTGGAGGGTGGAAATGGGCCAGAAATGGAGCTGCGGTGCCGTGCAGGAGCTTGGGGCTCTTCATTGTAAATGTGGCTCCCATTGACACAGAGGGAAGAGCGGGGGCCAGCATCAAGGTGGCCCTGGAGGTCAAGAAGGGCCCGGGTAGGGGCAGCACGCAGCTGGCTGGCCTCATCACTATAGGTCCTCTTATGGGTGAGCAACTTGGGGGACTGTATAGAATCCCTGCCTGCAAAAGAGACACATGCAGAGTTAGCACAAGTGAAGAGGAGCCCAGGTCTTCCTCACCACTCCTCTCCCATCCCCAGGGCATGCAGCCCTCCCTCACTCACCCCCTTCACTGGACAGCCAGCTGCTGCGGCTCGGCGAGCGGGTGAGGAGCTCAGCGCCAGGGCCCTGGTAGGCCAGGCTCCCACTGGCCGAAGACAAGGTGCTGTCCGAGCCCAGCGAGGTGTTGGACTGAGTCAGAGATGACTTGCGCAGTTTGTTGCGGAGGAAGAAGCCTTTGGCTTTGCCCATCTTGCCCAGGCTGCCCAGCTCGGGATCCTCTAGGGCACTGCTTGGGAGGATGGCAGAGGCAGATTCCAGGTCATACTTCTTCTTTCCCTTCATTTTGTCCTTGAGCTTGCTGAAGGGGGACTGTGGCTTATCCTTTATGGACAGGTCAAACATGCTGGCACTCAAATTGTTTCGAGTGAACTGGATGGTGACTTGGATCTCTCCACGTTCCTTCTCCTTTTTGCCTGCCTTGGAATGCAGCTTGTACCACCTGTGAGAGAAGGTGGGCAGAATTCTGGTGACAGGCCCATGGCCCTCAGCTTCCCCCAGTGCCCAACACCTCATAATGTCTCTTCCCACAGGCTCCTGTTCTGACACGCCAGCCCAGGGTTCTAAGCCACAGGCCTCGCTGAGAAACTGTCCAAAACTTTTCCATGATGGAAAAAACCACATCTGGAGTGGGGAAGCTTCTCAGGTGGTGCCAAGCAGGGCAAAGGTTACCGCACCATGCCCCCCCTCCCCCAGCACCTTGTCCATGAGCTCAGAGACCCCATGCTGCTTCATCCTCCCAACATCTGAAACTCTTGAGGCTGGGCCTGGGAGGGGCCACCACCTATCCAGGCCTCTGGTACAGACAGACCTACCCACATTTTCCCCTGGTAACATCATGTCCTCTAGCTAGTCCCAGTCAAAGCCCCACTCTGAACCATCAGAAAAGAACAGCTCACACAGAGGCCCATGGCCAGGAACACTACCTCATGCACACACGTACACACACACACACACACACACACACACGCAAACGCACACCCTGACTCACCCCACATCCTGCCAAAGTACTTCTGTGAACTGGAGGATCAGACCAGAACAGCCAAGAGACCTGGGGTTGTGGTGGGGCTCTCATCTAGTGATGAGTGCTCTCCCTTACTCTCATTCATGCCTCGAAAGAAGGAACTCCTGGGAAAGAAGACTCGGCCCCTTCTACAGGTCAGGAGGGTGACACTCAGATGAAAAAACTCACCCAAGGACAAGCAGACAGCGAAGGAGAGAGGAGATTCACAGCCTGTGTTGTTCCCACTCCATATTCCTCAGGGAGTCAAAAAAGACCCCTAACAGGGCTAGGGATTTAGCTCAGTGTTTCTGGCACGCCTTGCAAGTGCAAGGTCCCAAGTTCGATCTCCGGTACCAAAAAAAAAAAAAGACCCCTAACACACATGACCTCTCACAGGGTGAGCAGAAGCTGCTTTCCTGGGGAGCGGGAACTGGGCAGGGGTTAGCCGCGGAGTAGACAGCTAAACATAATCTCACCGTACAAGGAACAATTGCTCCTTGGTTTTTACCAATGGAGGTGAAAACTTACGTCCATAGGAAATCCTGCACACAAATGTTTATAGCACCTCTACTTATAACTGCCCAAACCTGGAAGCTGCTAAGATTTCCTTCAATAGGTAAATGGATAAGCAAATGGGTATATATCCAGAGAATGGAATATTAGAGAGCAATAAAAGGAAATGAGCTGTCAGGCTAGGAAAAGACAAGGAAGGATTTGAAGGGTGGTCTGAAAAGGCTAAATACTTTGATTCTGCTATAGAACATTCTAGAAAAAGCAAATCTATAAAGACAATAAAAAGATCAGTGATTGCCAGGAGTCTGAAAGGAAGGAGAAAGGATAAATAGAGCATTCAGGATTTTTAGGGAGTGAAACTATTCTGTGTGACACTCTAATGGCAAATACACGCCTTTACATTTTTCAGAACCCATAAAATGTACAACACATAGAGCGAACCATGAAGTAAGCTACAGGCTCTAGTTAATACCAATGTATTGATATTGGTCCATCAATTGTAACAAATTCATAATACTAATAATGTGGTAATAATAGAGGAAACGAGGAGGGGCTAAGGGGATATATGAGGCTTGTATATTTTCTACTCAATTTTCTATAACCCTGAAAGTACTCTAAAAATAAGTTCTATTAATGAAAAAAAAAAGAACAGAAAATATAAGAAAAAAAATGAAAAGAAATAATATAAAAAAGTTTTCCTGGGCCAGGGATTTAGCTCAGTGGTTCTGCTGCCTGCCTCACAAGTGCAAGGTCCCAAGTTTGATCCCCAATACCAAAAAATGTTTCCCTGATCTGAAGGATAAGAGCACCAGCACAAAAGGCCCCAAGTATGCGGCACAATAAGTAAAGACGGAGCCATGCCCAAGATGTTACTATGATATTTCCCAATACCAGGCATAAGAAGGAAACCCTGGCTGGGAATTTAGCTCAGTGAGTGAAGGGGGTTGAGAGGAGGGGTTATTTGTATGAAGCATCTAGTATATCCAAATATCCAGACTTAAGTCATTGTAAAGACTTGGCGGTGGTGTGGTTGTTTTGTTGTTTGTTACTCTTATTGAAGTTTTTCTTTTTTTTTTCTTTTTTTGGTACCGGGGATCGAACTCTGGTCCTTGTGCTTGCGAGGCAGGCGTCAAAACCACTGGGCTAAAACCCCGGCCCAAAGTTTTTCTTTTTAAAGGCTGTCCCAGGGCACCTGCAGTTGCCTCCCTTTGAAAAAGGCCATCAAGACTAAACCCTCTAGTCCTTACATTGGGTTACTGTGCATCCTCGCCTTGGGGCCACACTCCCATTGCCTGAGCAGAGTGAGTCTGGGCTATTGGCTTTCTCTCCCACTGCCCAGGGAAGGCTGAGCCAGGCACATCAGGGAGGGAAGACAGCCATGCTCAGATGGTTATGAGTCTCCACTGAGACACACAAGGGAGGAGAGCAAGGTGAGAAGAGACAGACCTGAAGAGAAGTGTATGAGGATGTCATGGAAGCCATCTGCACCTTCACCCTCCACCTTCTCAACCAATGCCCACCCTGGGCCTGATCTTTTAAGTCTTTAAGACCACAACCTAGTCACTTTGCCCAAACCCAGACTAGGCCTCATTTATACAGGAAGACCCTGGGAGGTAGAGTAAAAGAAAAGTTCATGAACTCCACCCCTCAATCCAACCAAGCCCCATCTGAGTAACTGGAATCAGCCACACAGACATCCTTTGCTGGGCATGAAGGTCAAGGGTGCTGGGACCCAGCTGGTCACATTCCACACATGCAGTGGTAACAGTAGTTATCTCTGGGGTGTGGGGCATTGGCTATTTTTGTCCTGTTTGAATTTTTTATAAGGAGCAAATATTACTACCAAAAGAAACCCCACCTCCTATCTTATTCCTCAACTTCCTGTGCCACAGAATGGACCACTCTCCCTTCCCTCCTCTGAAGTGAAGGCAGAGGCATCACTACCCACCCTGCAGTTGGCCCTCTACCAGAACGGTACCCCTCCCTGTACAGTCACTTCCCCAGGGAATTCATTTCTCTCTGGACCTGCATTTCAGGGAGGCCAGGAAAGGAAGGGAAGGGGAAAAAAAGGGTTTCCTCAGTTAAGAATGAAGCTAAGAATGATGGGGACTTGCAGCCAGACCCCAGACACCCTGTCTCCCCACCAACTCATCCCACTTCCCTCTGCCCACTGGTCCAGGCAGGACTGAACAGGACTGAACAGGACTGCCAGGTGACTCAGGAACCTGAGGACTTAACCAGAGCAGGCCTTCTCCCAGAAGAATGATCTACTCAGGATGAGATGGCAAGGCCACACAGCCAACAGCTCCTGGATGAGGCTGTACCCCCACTACCACCACCAAAGTGCCTGCTTCCCTCCTGAACCAGGCAGCCTCCAAGGTCTACTATTATCAGGCACTGTAACACCTGCTCTACCACAGCTAGGCAGCCAGGAACACTACCAATGTGGGCACAGGAGCCCTTAGTAACACATCTGGCAACTGTCTCTTTTCAGAATCTCACACCTGGCAGACCCAAGACTAAACTGACTCTGAGCAGCTCATCCCTACAGACTGAGGCTCCTATTGCTCTCCATGAGAAAGAAGGTGGTCACAAGCAGCCAACAATGCTTCTGATCAGTCCCCTAATTCTCCATCACAGCTGCCAGCTCCAAGGACTCTGGTTTTTGATCCCTAAATCTGAGCACAGTACCTGGCCTTCATAGCAATGCTGGGTCTTTTAACAAATACCCTGATCCCCAGGACTGGACACAGAGGAGACAGGTTCCCAAGGCTTTCTCTCCCTCTCACTGCCCTTCACCCAGCCAGCCTACCTGAGTGGGCCATCAGAGCTCTAGGAACCCTGAGGTCCAAGCTGAAGCTTTACCTGTCACTCCCATCCAGGCCTGAGACCCAGCCAACAAAATTAATCAGGATTTGAGCAAGGCCTCAACACGAACCTAGGTGATGGCTCACAGGACAGAGCATATAAATGAATGTAAATACCAAAATACTACCCAAGCCTTACTAAACTATAAGATCCAGACTAGGAACCCATATTTGAGGAGGGGGCAGTTTCAGATGATTGCACTCGACCCTATATGGGAACCACGGTGGGATAGGATAGTCCCTCCCTGCTCTGTATCACCGAGCAGGGCAGACACGACCTTTCCTCTGCCTGGCTTCATCCTCAAGACACTAATGTGGGCCCAGGAAAAACCGGTCACTCTATGCCTGGCTAAGGCTTGCTTCTCAAGTCTCAAGGACATGCTGCTTCTGGGAGGTCTGACCCTAGAAATGGCCAGCCCTTCCCACAAGGGGGTGACTTGCCATAAGATTTATATATGGGGGAGGAGTAGGCATCATTAAACACTTTCTATAAACTAAGAGTGCTGCTGGGCATGGTGGGGATGCCTGTAATCCCAGCACTTGGGAGGCTGAGGCAGGAGGACTGCCACAAGTTCAAGGCTAGCCTAGGCTACATACTGAGTTCCATGCCAGCTTGAACTACATAGCAAGACTCTGTCTCAAAATAACATCCCCCCCAAAAAAACAACAAAAACAAAACTAATTAAGAGTGCTTAGAAGAACTAGGCCTATTAGAGAAATGCAAATGAAAACAACACTGAGATTCCATCTCACTCCAGAAAGAATGGCTATCATCAAGAAATCAACCAATGGCTGGGGATTTAGTTCAGTGGCACTACGCCTGCCTCAGAACCGCAAAGGTCCTGAGATCGATTCCAGATACTGCAAAAAGGAAAAGAAAACAACCAATAACAAATGCTGGCAAGATGGGGGGGGGCTGATGAGAGTATAAATTGATACAACTACTATGGAAAACAGTGGAGATTCCTCAAAAAACCAAAATGAGAGATTCCATTTGACCCAGCTATTCCCGTTCCCAAAAGACTTAAAGTTATCATACCATAGCGATACATGCACACCACACCCATGTTTATAGAAGTACAATTTATAATAGCTAAATCTTGGAAACAGCCCGTATACCCACCAACTGATGAATTAATAAAGAAAATGTGGTATTTATATACAATGGAGCACTACTCTGCCATGAACAAAGGTAAACTTCAGACATTTTAAGGTAAAAGAATGCACCTCGAGACTATAATTGTAAATAAATCAGACACACAAGTTTAAATATTGCCTTGTTACTTTTGTGAAATGGAGGATAGATAGTAGGAACTAGACAAACTTGTTCAAATGGGAAGGGTAAAAAGAGGTAGGGGAGGAGGAAGGTAAGGAAGGGAAAAGGGATTTCAAGAAATTTAAAGAAAAAAATGGAAGTGGAGCTTTTGTAAATGGGGAAAGGAAAAAGGGTGGAGGGAGAGGAGGGGAAGGGGACAAAAAAAGAATTAAGATGTGTTATGTACATGTACAAATCCCCCATGATAAAGTGATCACTATGTACTACAAACACATACTAATAAAAAGTTATTTTAAACCAATTTCTGCCCGGCTACCTGAGTGGAGCGATGGCCACAATGGGCTAGGGAATAACCAGAGCTAGCCTTTCTGGGCTCTCACTAGGTACCCAGTTCTATGCGTCTTTCATTATTCACATGCAAGTGATGGGATCCACTATTCCCATTTTGTAGATGAGGGAACAAAGTTGTTTAGCTAGTGAGTGATGAAGTCAGAACTTGAACATGAAGAAGCCTGACTCCAAGCCCACACTCTTAAGCTTTAAGCTTTAGCATCTCTCAGAAAGCTGAATGTGCATGACCTCCCCAGGAGATAGAGGCCAAAAAATGCCTGGTACCCAACAAAGACCCCTGACGAGGCATGGGGATGGGGTGTAAAGAGCAGAACCCCCTTTAAAATGTTGGCAAAGAACACAGAGCTCTGAGAGGTCACTGAAGGAGCCTCAGGGTTTTATCCACTATCCAGGCCCTCAAAATCTTGTCAAGAGCAGCCTGCCTACTCCGGTAGTCAGGGTCCAAAATTCCTAAGAGCCTGGACCATGAGAAAGCTCCCAAGCCCTCCCCCACCCCTGGAAATTCTTCCCCCAGCTCATCTGCCTGACAGCTCACCAGGTCCAGCTTGGACTCAGGACTTGGCCTTCAGCCTCCCTGCCACCCACCCCAGGAGTTGAGGATAAGAGTGAGATGCAGGCTGGGTATGGTGGCACACGCCTGTAATCTGAGCACTTAGAAGGCTGAGGCACTAGGATCACTGTGAGTTTGAGGCCAGAATGGACTACATAGTGAGACCCTGTCTCAAAAAAAAAAAAAAAAAAAAAAGTGAGATGCAGGTAGGAGGGCAACAAGGATGTTACAAAGATTAGGGTCCTAGTCATTTATTCCTGCTAGTGAGGCTCCCAGGTGCACATCCCCAGCTCACCACTCATTTCTCAGGAAACACAGCTAAGAGATGCCAGCAGCATAAACAGGAAGCCCAACACCCAGGGAGAGCCAGCTGGCAGCTGCCAAACCCACCCATCCAAGTGACAGATGAATCCTGTGGGGGCTGTGAGGCCTGGACCCATCTGATTCACCCCATTTCTTAATCCAAAAGTCAGGTTCAAACAACCATGCCCCTTTCTAAGCTCCATCTATCACTTATTCCAGATCTGAAAGCCAGAAACCAGCTTTGCCTTTTTGTTGCCCCTCATACCTCACATCTAAACTTTGAACTGTTAGCTCTACCTGTAAATAATCTCCAGAATTCAACCTATGTCTCCACTGTCACCCTGTAGCCCAGGCCACCTCCACTCCCTGCTGGACATTCTAATTCCCTGCTTTCTGCTATGGCCAAGATCTACTCAGCAAATACCTGAAATCAGGGCACCCGCACACAACTCCCCAGCGTCTTTGGGGTCCTGGCTCAAATGGCTTGGCATCTCTCATTCCACTCAGGCCTCACTGGCCCTCCTGGTGTCCCATGACAAGTGTCCCCATCTTGAGGCTACTGTACATGTTCTTCCCTTTGCCCAAGACAAGAACCCAGTGGAGAAGCTGAGGCAGGAGGCCTGCAAGTTCTAGACCAGCCCAGGCTACCTGGGAAGTTTGAGGCCAGCCTGAGGTACCTAGGGAGGCCCTTTCTGAAAAGACAAAGGAAGGGCTGGAGATTTAACTCAGTGGTGCTGCCTCCTGCCTTGCAAGCACAAGGTCCTGAGTTTGACCCCTGGTACCAAAAAAAAAAAAAAAAAAAAAAAGGCAAAGGAACAAAAAATAAAGTAAAAAATTTTTTTTCCATACCAGAGATTGAACTCAGGACCTTGTGCTTTCCAGGCAGGCACCCACAAAGATAAAATTTTAAAAGAGGAGGGAAGATGGGAGAGGGTAGTAGAGAGCCACAACCCTACCCTTTGGCCTCAGGCTGGAGGTGGGACCCAGACAATCCTGCAGGCCCCACACCCCTTTCCTGCTCTTCCCCCGAGTGTGGGCCGGACCTGGGAGTGTGAAGGAATAAAAGTCTCTCCTAGATATCCACTGAAAAAAAAAAAAAAAAAAGGACAGGGGCCCAGATCTTGCAACCACAGCTAACTCACTCACTCACCTTGGTCAGGTCTTCCTTCAGCCAAACCTCCTCAGCCACATCTGAGCACCCAAACTACATCTGTCCTTTTTTTTTTAAACTACTACATCTGCCTTTCACCCTGTTTTCACTGTACCCACTATGCTCTGACACCATGTGTACCCAGGTACAACCACACAGCAGAATGATGTATGCACACAAGGCTTGTTTGGCATCTGTCTTACTTTCTTATTGCCGAGACACAATACCTGATACCCACAACTTTAAAGAGGAAAGGTTTATTTTGGCTCACAGTTTGTAGAGGTTTCAGTTCATAGTCTCAGCTGGCCCCAAGGCAGGGCAGCAGGACAGAGAGGCATGGCAGAGGAGAGACAGCTCATGGCATGGTAATGGGAAGCAGAAAGAAATCAAGGGAAGAAGGAGGAAGATAGACCTTTCCAGGCCATGGCCACAGTGACCCATTCTCCCTCAACCAAGCTTTACTTCCCAACATCATATTTAGTTACAAACTCATCAATAGACTAATCCACTGATGAGTATCATGCCTCCATGATCCAGTCACCTCTCCAAAGCTCCTATGAGCGCCTGAGGATATAAACTCCAGTCAAGCGCTTTCATCTATTCATCTCTGTATCCCCACCACTTAACAGAAGACATTCAAATATTTGTTCAATGAACCACAAGTTAACCTAAGAATTTAACAGGAACTTGCTTGTCTCTGTTCAAGTGCTTTCTGGTTGCTCCTATTATGATAAACCTATGGGTCTTATCCATGAGGGCCAGAGCTCCCAAAGAGCACAGGGCCCTCCCCTGCTCACTGTACCCCCAGACAGGAGCCTCCAGAAGGCAGGGGCCAGCTTCCAAAATGGTACCGTTAACTGTGAGACTCAGCCCAGGTCTCTGAGCTAAGAACCCCATTAACTTCCCTGAGAAAAGATGCCCAAGCAGACCTGGAAAGAGCCCAGCCTCGGAAGCAGAAGAGGTGGAGTGCTGGTCATACTCCAGCCTATCATTGCTCCTGAAAGCCACCAATCTTATAACCATTTCCAATTATAGCCTCCCAGTCAGTATTTACTGTGTGCTGCACCCTACACTAAGCATTCAACACACCAAACTACATCTTAATTCCTGGAATGACCCTGCGAGGTCAAGACGACAGGCAGACCCTGAGCAAGTGGCTAAGCAAAGAATGGGGGTCTAGGCTGCCTGAGCTTAAGCATTGGCTCACCATTTACTGTGGGATTTCAGGTAGATTAGGTAATCTCTCTCTATGCTTAGTTTCTTCACTGTTATGGCTCAGACCTGGAACGTCTCCCAAGAGTCTCATGTGTTCAGAAGCGGAGCTTGTGGAAGATGATTGAATCGTGGGGCACTATATCCATCAGCTGATTCATCCACTGATGAATCCATGGCTGAATGTACTGTTCAGAGGTGGGACCTGGCTGGAAGAGGCAGGTGACTGGGGTTTGACCTGGAAGGGTGTCTCCCTCCCATATCCTCCCTTGTCTCTGCTTCCTGGCTGCCATGGTACGAGCAGCTTTCCTCCGCTATGCCCCCTTCCCGTGCTGTTTCTGCCTTGGAGCCAGCTGTCTATGGATTGAACTGTGAGTCAAAATAAACCTCTTCTCCTGTAAGGTGTAGGTGTCAGGTATTAAATCTCAGAGAGGAGAAAGTGACTAAAACACTCACCTATCTATAGCGGGGTAGCAGATGTCCCTTCTCACAGGACCACTATGAGTATTCATCAGATTATGCAAGAACACTCAGAACAGGGCCTGGCACACCCATATTTAGGAAATGTAGGTGCTGAGTTCCACTCTTACCTCAGAAAGGGTCAATCACATACTTATTTAGTAAGTAGGAGGACTAAGATGCCCCCAGGGCCCTGGACCTTGATCACTGCACCACACTGCCCTCCTCTGCAAGTACAGCATTTACCCCTGGGCCCAGAAACTCCCTCCTCTCTGCCCAACTGAAAAATCCAAAATCACCTCCTTATTTCTCGTGTGTGTGGTGGGGGGGGAATAATTGCATTCTTATTCCCCATATTCTCTAACCGAAATGTAGCATGTCTTCTAGTAATGAATTTTGTAATAGTGACAATAGATTAGCAGTACCTAGAATTTTGTCACCCAGAGAAACCAGACATTTTCATTTGGAATTACATCTATTACAGATGTCAACAACATGTATACTATCTTGAACCGTAAAGTTATTAGACCATCACTAGATCGTACTATTTAATATGGTACTAAAGTACATGCTTCTTTTTTTTTGGTACCAGGGATCGAACTCGGGACCTGGCACTTTCGAGGCAAGCGCCAGAACCATTGAGCTAAATCCCTGGCCCTCGTACATGCTTCTTTAGCAAATGTTTTAATAAAATGATGAATGTAGTTCAATCTCCTTGGTGTACTTTGTAGAGACCTTGCTCTGAGAAGAGGCCTATGAGCTTCACCAGATGCCAAAGGGGTTCTTGACATAGAAATGGCTGAGAATGCCCATCTGGAGAGGGAAGGCAGCCAGCTCAGCAGGCCAGCTCCTCTCCACCCTGCCCTGCATGGCACCCAGGCTGAGAGGTCACAGTAGAGGTCAGCCACTGCTCCCATCCCTCACCCAGGGGCATGTAGTGCCTGGTGAACAGCAAGAGTTGACCAAAGGTCCTCAGACTCCCCAGTGTCACGCCTCGGTGCTCAGGCTGACCCTCAAACAACTTGCATACCAATGAAGGTGACTCCAAAAAAACAAAAACAACCAGGACACCTGCTAGCTGGAAAGTAGAGCTTGTTTTGACTCTGCCCTCAGCACCACAAACTCTAACTTCCCTCGGCTGGTCCTCATCTGAGCTTCACATGATACAACTGCACCCACCGTGTCTGCAGCTTCTTTCTTCTGGCTGCAGCCACCACACACAGCCTTAAAGGGAGGCTTAAACACAGCTAACAAAGAGCCAGCTCCACACGGGGAATGCAGAGACTGCAAAGTTGACAGCTGGAAGAAGAAAACCCCACCCAGAGGCAAAGGAAATCTGGATGTCCTTAGTAAACATGATTGTGCTGCTCCATGGACAGCCTGAGAGAATCTTCAAGGCATCAACACAAAGGAGAGGAAAAATTAATGCAGGTCTCCTATCCCAGCTTCACTCCTGCACAGGGTTCCCTAGAGTTAGTATAAACAAGAGACTGTAGAGTTCCAGAGTGCAGAAAGTGCATGCCTCGAAAAGCAGATATTAGTGAGGTGCAGCAGCAGGCCTGTAATCCCAGCTATTCAGGAGGATAAGGCAGAAGGACTACAAGTTCCAGGCTTGCTTTAGTAACTCAGCAAGACTGGGGATATAGCTCAGTGGCAGAGCACTTGCCTAGCATACATGAGGCCTTGGGTTCAAACCCCCATACCAAGAAAAAAAAATGCAAATGTTGGGAAACATACCAAAACACCTGCCCATAAGATGGCCTGCCCTAGACTGCTACTCCTGGCCAATGACTGGTATCACGGACAGTATTACAAGGCAGAAGGATTTTTAATTTGAAAGTCATCACCAAATTGAAAAATAAGGCTAAGAATCACCATTTCTGCCAATCCTGAGTGAGCTACACCAGCCTGCCATTCCCATGGCAGAGTGGCCAGTTGAGAGCAAAAGCTCTTCCCTATGTGGGGATTTCTGCTGATAGAGATAAAAAGACAAAATGGGAGACCAAGGCGACAGTATCATAGGACACTAAAACCATTGGGGAAAGGTTGGTGGGGAACTTCCAAATGGCTGGGGGGCACTAACAGTCCAGCCCCACTGCTTAGCCTGGGCCTCCCTCGGGGTGATGCAGGGAGTCACCCAGCCTACCCACAAAGGACTTGTGCCAGGAGAATTAGGGTAAGGGCATTGGGAAAACTGATCTCCAGGGCCACAGTGTGTGACACCTCAAGGAACACATTGCCCAGTTCCCCCACCAGGTAATGGTATAAAACAAAGAAGGAGGGGACTGGTATAGTAAGTCAACATACCATGAAACATAACCAGGTACCTATTTGGCACCTGACTCATGAAGAGATTTTTCTTATCACAGAAATTTGAATATGGACCAGATATTGGATTATTATTAAGGAACTGCTAATTTCATGTGATAAAGGCATTATGGTTATGTTGAAAATGGCTGGAGCGCATACTGAGGCCATGACTCACTCAATCTCTTCCTGGTCCCACTAGGAACCAAAAGGGCTAACCTTAGCCACCTGGAGATTGGGGGAGTCAGCCTCAGGCCAGGACATAGGCCTGTTCTCCTTGTCCTGTGACTATACCCCACTCCTGGTCTCTCCCATAGTCACTGAGTCTTACATTCACCTGTGAGCTCCTCAGCCCATCCACTCATCACTGCAGCACAGGAGAGCCCCACAACCCAGGCTGACATCCACAGTGCCAGCACTGTCCCTTTTAGAACAAGGAACTCACCAGTGAAATCCCACCCAGCCAGAGGCGGCCTCACCCAAGCCTCCATTTTCACATTCCCCAGGTAGTTGCCAGGAACAAAAACAGAGCATCCTTGTGGAAATTACATCTCAGCCAGGGATTTAGCTCAGTGGTTCTGCCGCCTGCCTTGAAAGCACAAGGTCCTGAGTTCGATCCCCAGTACAAAAAAAAAAAAAAAAGATGGAACATACATCTCAGCAAGGAAATAAGCCACACAAATGTAGCAAGAGTAGCTGACACTGCAGAACACAAAATGCATAGAAAGGTTAAAGGAAGTGACAAGATTTTTGGAGGGGGCCCAAAGGACCTGACATTTATTCCGGACCTTGAATGAACAGAGAAGAGGCAGGGACAGGGTTAGGGAAGAGAATACACAGATGCCAGGGCTGGGCATGCAATGCTGGGCAGAAAGGTGCTTTAGGGCGTATAGGAGATGGCCGCCAGCACCAAAGGAGCGGACTTTATTCCATTCTCTGAAGTGCACTACAGGATACAATCCAAGTATGGGACCTGATATAGAAGAGTAAGGGTCAGTAGAAATAATGACAGGCAACAAGGTGAGACAGGGAGGTCACTCCAGAGCCTGCACCAACCCAAGGCAGGTGCCAGCCGACCAACCAACTCCTTATGCCTTAGCAGCAATTTCTGATTATAAATTAAAGTAACAAGCAGGTACTCTTTTTTCTTTTTTGAGTCAAGGTCTCACTATGTTGTTTTTAGCTCTTAGGCTCAAGTGATCCTCCCATTTCACCCTCCTGTGTAGCTGGGACGGCAAGCACGCACTAATGCACCTGGCTCAGGGACTCTTCTTCATAAAAAGGCAGCAGCAGCCAACAGTCCAGAGCAGAAGTTTTTAAAAAATCCTGAACTAGGACCGGAACAGTGGGGAAGGTAGGAGGGCCAGGAGACCTCCTCTACTGCCCTTTTTGGTGCCCCCTTTGGCCACACTGTGGCCAAGCCACTCTACCCTACAGTCTCACTGCTATTCACAGTAGGGACTGATAGTCACCTTTGATCCCTCACAATCCGCAACAGGGCCTGAGATATATAGAACTTGTTTGACATGGTGGCATGGGCCTCTAGTCACAGATACTTAGAAGGCTGAGGCAGGAAGATCATTTGAGCCCAGGAGTTCAATTCCAGCCTGGGAAATATAGCCAGACTCCATTTCAAAAAATAACAAAGCCAGGCATGGTGGTTCACACCTGTAATCCCAGCACTCTGGAGGATGAGGCAAGAGGATGACCAGGAATTCAAGGCTAGCCTGGGCTACACAGTGAGTTTAAGGTCAACCTGAATTACATACCAAGACACTGTCTCAAAAAAAATCAAAAATAAATAAATAAACCTTCTGCCACTTGCTGGGTAAAGAAAACAGAATTGGCAGGACTCAACTTTAGTCTCAGAAGTTGGCGGAAAAATATTTTAAGGGCAATAAAGGGAAAACCCCAATGGACTGGAAGACAGGGCACCTGGTTCTAGACCTGGCTCTGACTTACTAAAAACCTCTGCAAAATAGTGGTGCTAAAATAATTAAAGCCAGGGAGAAGTGCCAACTAAGACTTATGCTCAGTTTGGGGAGACAACTGGAAAACTGCTCTCCAGAGTCTCCTCCATCCCAAGGCTTTCTTTCCTTTCAAGTCCCTATCCAAGCAGCATGTCTCACATACCAGCAGACAGGAGGTGTAGGGACTGCAGGCCAACACGTGTCTCCCAACACCCACAATCTAATCACCCTTTGATTTGGTATCTACTGTATAACAGCAAACCAAGCACAATCACAGGAGAGGATATGGCCTCTTATCAGACCCATAGACAGTTCATATCACCTCGTCTGGCACTGTCCCATGCCTTCAGAGAGAGCCCAGATATCATTCACTAACTACCCCTGCCTCCAGGAGCACAGCTCACCTGGCTCACTTTATGACCCACCAGCCCCAGCCTCCCTCCCTCCTGGGCACAACTCATCCTACTGCTGTAGGCTCCAAAGATCTGTCACTGTCAGCTTGCCTCAGTAGATGCCAGGGGCCTATGTTCACTGGTATGAGAAAAAGCCATAAAAATGCCAGGAGACGAGTCTAACCACCACAGAGAGCAGTGCAAAGTATGTAGGGCTGATATAGCACAATGCAGAGGAAAAAATCACTGTGCTCAGGTCAGGAATCTGGCTGCCACTAACAAGCCATGTGACCTTGGATGGTCATTCTACCTCCCGAGACCTCAGTCTCCTCATCTGTGAAAATGGGGGTCACTCTGCTGCCCGCAGGGGAGAACAAAATGAGGTGATGCTGGGAAAGCACTGTGGAAAGTAGGCCAAGCCACACATAAAGATTTGGGTTTATTGTCTAACAAAGGCCTTTTACAGGCTGTCATCAGCTGCCTGGGAACAAGGTAGCCAGGACCAAACAGCGATGACCCTGCCCAGGAAGAAGGAGAGAACCAGCAAGATGACCTCTCCCAGGGGATCTTCAGCAGCTGGGGAAGAAGGAAGAATTCTACATAACCCACCCCCTCCTCAGAGTGTGCCTAACCTCACATTCACCCCAAACAGGAGACGTGGGTTGGGGAGGACAGGACTAAGTGGTGACCATCCCCGCCTCCACAGTCTCAGTTCAGACTCCACTGTCGACAGAAACAATCAATACACATCCCTGTGTGGGAAGGTGAGGCCCAACTCTGGTACAGAACTGCATGCTGAGAATGGGGCACTGAACAAACAAAGAGGGGAAACACAATTCATTCATTTGCTTGTAAATGCATGACACAACTTTGGAACAAACACTAGAGTTTCTAGGGCTGGGGATTTAGCTCAGTGGTTCCGGCGCCTGCCTCACAAGCGCAAGGTCCGGAGTTCGATCCCCGGTACCAAAAAAAAAAAAAATAGAGAACTAGAGTTTCTAATGTTGGCTGACTTTGAAGACAGACTGGGTGATTCAAGGTCAGGGCACGATGCATCCTTCTATACCTTTAGAACTGTGAACCACACTAACTACCCCAAAATAACTAAGAAATAAAGAAAGCCAGGTTGCTTCACTTGAGAGAAGAACATAGGGAACTAAGCCTGGCTTCCCTCAATACCTCTCCTGGTCAGTCCCACTTACCACCCTCCCTCCTGGTGGGGCAGTTTCCCTGCTTCCAACTCACCAGATGCCCAGCAGGCCTCAGCGGCCATCTAGGAGCCTCTCCTCCAGGAAGCCACCCTGATCCCTATAAGCCCATGGGCTCTCCTTTCTCCTAACTTGGTCCTTCTCTCTGACTGTTACAGGCTGCTCTGTGGGGTAACTATCCTTCCTGTGTAAGTCTTGTCTCAAACATATTTCTGTAATTCCAGGTAAGGGTCTATCTTTTTTTCCATTTCCTCCCCAGTACTAGCTTAAATACAGTGGTTGCCCAGTCATGGCTTCCTGGCAGTTGAAAAGGAAAAATTAATTCCAAAGACTACACAACTGTGCAGGGGGAACCAGTCAGCTAAGAGTGTTCTGTCAGGTAAAATGAACAGACATTTGATCAGTGACATAGGAAGTCTCCTATGTCCAATGGCTCTAAGCACTGGGATGGGAAGACCAGGGCAGAGCTTCCCAGGCTTTGCCCCACTCTACAGACACTCGGTGGCAGGCAGCACTCCAGTGCCTGCAACACACATGACCAGGCTAGAACCGCAGTATACACATGCTCGGCCTGTAAACTCAGGGGTCTCCTGGAAGAAGCAGGGCACACTTGGAACCCTAATGCTAACCCCTGACCTGTACCAGGAAGGGAGAAGAGGCTTCAGCAGGGCACCTGGCCCTAAGGAGAGTGGAATCATGCAAGTCATGGGAGAAGATGGAGATGGGCAACGAGGTGTCATGGTCAAGAGCACAAACTAAGGCCAGACTGCCTTGGTTCACAATATGACTGTGCCGTGTGCCTTTGGGAAAGTCACTTCACCTCTCTGTGCTAAGATTTCCTCAACTGCACAACACAGTAACAGCACCTATATACCTTAAGGGCTTGCAATTAACTAATAGAAGTCAAGCATCTAGAACAGGCTTAATAAAGATACTCTAGGGCCAGGGATTTAGCTCAGTGGTTCCGCTGCCAGCCTCACAAGCCAGAGGACCCAAGTTTGATCCCCAGTACCAAAAAAAAAAAAAAAAGATACTCTAGACCAGTGATGGCAAACCTTTTAGAGACGACTGCTGAAGCTACAACGCAAAACCCATTTATTTATTGCAAAGTGCCAGCACTGCACTTGAATACTGAGGCTTAAGTTTAGAAAAAACAACTCATATATTAACATCTTTTGTCTTAAAAGAAAAACACACATGCCATAGGCTCACCACCATTGCGTGCCTGGACCAATAAAGTAATAATAATAATGTACCAGAATGGGTGTGGGAATTCCCAAGGCAGGGATGACAGACAGGCTCTCTGCTGGCCTCCCACAGGTCTCTGGTATTTGTCCTCTCCTCAGGGAGCCTGCCTCAACCACAGGCCACCCCAGGGACCCTGTTTCCTCTAACATCTCCAGAGCTCCCTATCTAGGCCTCAAATACAGAGCTCATGGCCTTGACACTTCTTTCAGATATAGGGGGATGTCCACATCCTCCCCTCCTCGGGAATCCCACCCCAGAGGCCCCTCTTGGCCTTTGTCCAGGTACTCCAGAAATGTTCAGGATTAGATGGCCCTTCCCGGTCTGAGGATAAGCCCCAAGGTCCCCTCCCTCTCCCAGCAGCAGTGTCCATCTCTCACTAAAGCCCCACAGGCACTTCCTCAGAAACCTTGGGATGTACACAGAGCCCCAAACACCATCTCTTCTTCCCTAAATCCTTCAGCTGTGCAGGCTGCCAGTGTTTAATAGGAACTACACAGAGCCATACCCTCCACTAACTGCTAAGTAGCTAAGACCTTGTCCTCTCCTCTCCCTCCCCCAGCCTCAGTTTCCATATGCCAAGCATCTTCTCACTCTGACACTGGAATTCCCTAAGTAAGGGCTCTGCTTCCCCATCCCCAGTAAACTGAAGGTCAAGATGGCCCTGATAACCTCCCCCCACCCCTGCAGCTTCCCCACTTGGATCCCCTGCTCACTGCTGGCCAGGAGAATTCTGGCCCATCCCCACACAGAGGTCACCATGTGACCTGCCAAGTATCCTCTCCTTCCTGAAGGAAGAAACAACCAGAGGCCAGCTCAGAAAGAGCAAGGTCACCAGACTCCCCTGATAGGACCGCCAGGAGAACAGAGGACTCGTGTTGGGGACACATATTAATCACTTGGGGGTGGGGAAGGGATACAACATTCTACAGAGACAAAAAAAAAAAAAAGACTGATTCCCACAGAGCAACCACAGCTCCTGACATTGTGTTAATTATCTGCTTCAGCTCAGGGTGGGACAGGCAAGGGAAACGTGGATAAAGCCAGACCAGAGGTTTAGCACCAGGGAGAGACTCACAGCACCAGGCTGACAGCAATAACAAGAAAGGTGAGAAGATGCTGTCAGAAGAAAAGGACAGCCCTCAAGGTCACCCAGGATGGCAGCTCTGCTGAGTTGCACCTCATGCCCAGCAGCCCACAGGGAGAAGGAAGCAGGGCAGAGATGAGGCTAACACAGCCCCAGGGCTCAGGGTAGGGGCAGATGTGCAAGAAAGGGGAAGCCACTATTCCATGAGGAGGAGCTGCTCAGATTGCCAGAAGAGTCACACTTCCTACCTCCCCTCCCCTCCTCCAGATGCTGCTGCGCCAGCAACCCCAAATAAAAACTGCCCCATGACCAAGAGATGAAGCCTGTGAGTCCTAATGACTGGTTATTGAGACAGCCACCACCACCCCACCCCACTCCCACAGCCCCAGACACCTGGACTCCAGGCCAGGGGTTGGAGCAGGAGCCAGAGCCAGAGACCCAAGTGTCTAAAAAGCAGGGTCACACCTGGGCACCAATGGACAAAAGGCTGTGGGATCGTGGGTCATCGGCCCGCCACAGTTGCAGGTAGGTCCCCTGGAAGCTAAGCGATGAGAAGAATCCCCTACAGGCCCTTCCACCCTTTTAGGGTAATGAGCTGCATTTCCCCTCAGGTGCTTCCCAGGGCTCCAAAACCACTCTTTACAGAAGTCTCAGAATGTTACGACCAGCTAGGCAGAAGCCCTAGTCCCAAACCTATGTCCTCCAAAGCCACAGGCCTCCCTGTACTTCCCTTCTCCCCCCAAAAAACTCTAACTTCACAGTCTGGACAGGGGCTGGCAGTGGCCCCTTGGGGAACAACAGTTTTGCTCTTTGTGATGAAAAAAGACAACTGGTCCCAACCCAAATGGAACCCACAGCTTCAGCTTTTCCAAGGCATCAGCCTCTAGCCACTGATACAATAGGCCTCTATATCCCAGGCTTTACAAGCTGGGACCACTTTACTCTATATCAGGTTGAGGGAGAAGTCAGATGTAGGGCTCCACATAGCAGGGTTGTTCCCTTTCTTCCCCAAACACACACAGACCACCCCTCCCAGAAGGCCAAGAGCAGGGCTCCCCTACCCAAATGGCCTCATGGCAGATTCCCTAGCTTCCCACTACAAAACTTTTGCTGCTTCTGCCATCCTACCCCTGTGTGGGTCACAGGGACTTTCACCTGGGGCCACAATCCACAGCAATACCATAATGGCCAGAAGGGTACAAATGACCCACCTGACCCCATAGGGAACAGAGAGAATCACATGTGTCTTGAGAACCAGACACAGCGCCCACTGGAGAAAGCGAGGAGAGATGTTGCTGGGAAAAAACAGAAAGGAATTACCAAAGAGGCAACTCAGGGTTTTCAGACCCATCAGAACCATGAAGACCCATGTATGGCTCCATCAAGGGGAAGAGGGTCTCATCAAGTGATCTTGTGTAACACATTAAATTCTGTTTTGAGAATTTCCCCTTATTATTTGGAAGCCTCCAGTGAAATCTCTCACCTCAAAGGGTGCCCCTGCTAAGGATCTTCAGGGCCTACTGGGGCACCTAGAACCTTCACCACCACCAGCACATGAGGCAGGGCCCCAGAATAACTCAACATTACCACTGTGAAAGCTTCTATGTATCTGGAACTACACTAAGGCTTTTATAGATGTATCTTATTCAATCTGTATAACTCATGATAACTATGTACCATGACCTTTTCAGAAATGAGGAAACAGATTAAGTAACTTGCCTACTAGTAGGTCACAAAACTGGGAATAAAACCCTGTCCCCAGATTTTCTAGTACTGTGCTGTCTCCCAGGGCAGGGGTAGACCTAGGCAAGGCTGCTAGGGAGGAGAGCTATAGAGCCACAGCCAGATCTGAGCCTGGCTTCGGGACCACAGATGTTTCCCAAACCAATCCTGGCTCTCCAGGCTCTAGCAGCAGAGAGAACTGCAGAGGCTGCAAAGGGCAAGCTCCTTTCATTGGGAACCCCCAGACTCCTGTCACCTCCCGTGTCCCAAGCTTTTCCAGCCTCCATGTTTTTGACTATCTCCCCTATCACAATGAGAAGCTTTTCCACAGCAGGGGATGTCTTCTGGACAAGCACTGCCAATGTCACCAAAACCTCCTTCCATCATCACTGCTGTTCACCTACCCCCCTACCATGTCCAGGGCCTGTGCTAGGCACTTCACCTGCATTCTCATTTCATCCCTAACATCAACCTTAGGAAGGTGTGAATTATCCCCATTTTACAGATGAAAAAACTGAGTCTCCAAGAGTTTCCTGAACTTGCCACAAAGTGCGAGGTTTAAGACTGGGGTCTGCTCTTGCACAACTTGTCTCTTAACCAGGAACCTGTCCTTCCCAGTCAGGTTCTCTCTGTAACACAAAGCCTCTAGGTGACACAGGGCCACCCCATGCCCTTGCTGAGGACACCAAAGCTGGCTCCTGCAGTTAAACATGAACATTATTCTTTTCCATCATTATCCAAAGCTGAGGAAAGTATAATCTGGTCTTTCCACTTAGCCTTGTCCTGACTAGACAACAGGCAGTCTCAGCAGCCTATGCCAGGGTGCCTCAGGAAATACCAGGAGTGGCCATTAGAGCCAGAGGCAGGGGACCACAGTAGGGGTGACAGACATGCTATTAGTCCAGTGAGCTAGAGTAGCAGTCCAATTTCAGGACTTGTCCTCTGCCCACCCTACTGCTGACCCTTCCAGGCTCTATAAATAACCCAGGTCCATGCATCAGAGGAAAGGCAGCCAGGTGGGTGTGGAGCAATCTCAGTGGAAAAGATGACTTCTATAAAGTAAATTAAGGCTCCCATCCAGATCAAGGGGTTGCATGGCAATTCTCCCAGATTCACTGTTCTTGGCTGCAAACAGACCCACCTGGATATGCAGGCTGGGCCAGCTCAGCAAAAGAAGAGCTAGAGGCCAAGAGGAACTAGGGGGGAATAAAAAAGTCAAAGAAGCTCCTCCCTGCAAGCTAGATTTTTTTTCTGTCCCCTTCTCTCCCAGCAACACACACCAGATGTCATCTACCAACCCTGGTCAGAGGAGCTCTTAGTGGAGGAGGGTGACGGACTGGTGAAAGAGGTGGCTCGATGTGGGGACCTCTTTCGAAAAGAAAGGGCTAAGAGATCCAGGGGAGGGTATCCCACTCCACAACTACCCCCTTGGGCTTCCTGAGCCAGGAAGGAGGGAGAGGACAGAAAAGGAGAGGAAAAACCAAAATGTGGGGCCAAGCTATACCACATGATCCCACACCCGGCAACCAAACAGCAAGTCATGAGGGAAGGAGGGGAGAAGGCCAGGGGAGAGGGGAGACAGAGCCAGGTCACAGCCATGCCTGCTACCTGCCCTCACACTAACCCACTTCCCATCTCCAGGTTACAGCCAGCCAGGAAGGCCCTTCCTTAGAAAAAACATTCAAGGTCAGACCCTTTTCTACACAAATCCTGCTTCTACTTGTGTCTGCACCAGGTTCAAGGCTCACCGCTCTCCTCCAGCAAGCCTTTCTAGATTTACTCAGTAGGTACCATTCCCCCAACCAGGCCTTGGGACACCTCTCCCCACCGAGGTAACACCCCTGTTCCCACCCTCTTCCCTTCCCCACCCAGGTCCCTCCCAAGTTAACCACTGGAGTGACCCACAGCAGGTGGTCAGGCCTGGTGACTGGCTTCCAGATCCCACCCAAGCCCAAAACAGGAAACAGTGCTTCATGTCTGAAGCCTTGATCTTAACACAGGGAAGATTAAATGCTGCCAAAATAAATGATTAAAAAAAAAAAACAAACCCTGCTGGCTCTTCTCAGGGGAAGTGACTGGAAGATGATCTATTGCTGTGAACTAACCTGCCTCCACCTGAGGAGGACAGGCAGGTCACTTGAAGCTTGACCAAAGTCTTTCCTTCCTTCACTTAGGAAAGTCCTCCTGTCCTCAGACTAAAGACCCTGGACACAGATCAAGGTGGAGGGGAGAGAGGGATAGCATCTCTAGAAAGTAGAGGGCATCATAGAATAGGCAAGAGGCAGTTGTCTGGCACAACCTCCGGGTTTGGTGGGGTGTCCCCAGTTTCATTCTGGCCCTGGAGAATAACGTCTCACCTTCCTTACCCACAGTTCAAGGCAGCCTCTCCATTCCCCCACGGGCTGGGAACAGAGCAGTGCCTCAGTTCCCCTTCCCTTCGAGAGCCTGGAGGCCTCGAGATTTCCCCAAAGCCTCAGAAACCCACTACTAACTTTCTTTGTCAGTCTACTCCTAACATTTGGTTACCACTCAAATTCCCCAGGGATCCACCAGTGCCCAAGACCACCACAGCGCCTGTCTGGGAGACAAGGAGAGGACCCCATAATGCTAAGAACCAACTTGAGTGCGTCGGTTTGCGGCCTTGAGCGCGAGACAAGGGGCTCAGGGTCTAGGCCGAGGTTCGGGATCCTGATCTCCACCGGTCCCACCTGGGGAAACCTTGCACCGCTTCCGTGACCCCGCGCGCCCTACTCACTGCGTGTGCTGGGCGCGGCCAGCCCCGAAGACCTCGTCCAGCGCCACGGTGGCCTGCCCCAGAAACTTGTCGACGCCGATAAGCGAGCGATGCATGGTGGTGAGCACCAGCTGACAGGCGGCGGCCGAGCCCGAGGCCCAGGGCGCCGGGCCCGCGTCCGCCTCCTGCGCCCGCAGCAGGCCGTCCAGGGCGCCGGGCGGCAGCTCGAAGGAGCACTCCTCGCGCCACTCGGGGCAGCCCTGCGTCTTCTCCACCACCGACGTGCTGTACTTCTCGCGGCCCACCTGGATCACGGTGTACGCGTCGCTGGTGCTGCCGACGCCTGAGCTCTTGCCCCGAAGCCCGCGGGCTCGCAGTACTGTCACCTGGACGTGCGTGGGCAGCCAGCGGGAGGGCCCCGAGGCCGGCTCGGCATCTCGCACCAGGGCCATGGCGGCGGGAGAGGGCCGGCAGCACCGGGCGAAGGCACGGGGCTCCGGTGACAAACTCAGCAGCGGCGGACGGCGCTCAGGAGCCCGCCACCAGCAGCGCCTCCCGCACACCGGGCCACTGCCGCGGAGGGTTGGGCTAGGCTGAGCCCGCCTCCCCGCCTCCCCGCCTCCCCGCCTCCCCGGCCCTGCCATGACGTCAGCGCCCTGGCCTCCACGGCCCCGCCCCCCCACCCGCAGCCCGACCCATCCGCGTGGTGTAGCTGTGCGGCAGTGCTGCGAAGCGCTGCGTCCGCCCTGGCCGCTGCAGCCCCGCAGGCGCGGAGGAGGCGGGGCGCACAGAGGGGCGGGGCGCGCGACCTCTGCAGCGGGGTGGGCGGGGATCCCGCGCTGGCCCCGCCCCGGGGATACCCGGCCCAACCCCACCTCCCGTTGGGTGAGCACGGCGCCCTCCTCCCAGTCTGAAGTGCCCGCTCTGAGCCTCCTGGCCAATCCCAAATCTTCCTTCGAGAAGCCCCTGCTCGGGAAAGCGCTCGCCCTAAAACGGTGTCGGCCCACCCCGCCCAGTCCCGCTATCTCCGTGGTGCGGACTTTTGGGGACGAAAGGGACCCCAGATGCCCCCAACGCACACCTCGAGACATACCGTCTCTTCCTCCAGCCCGCCCCTGCCGGGGAAAAAGCCCTACTAAAACCACAGCGATTCCTCTCCGCACGTGACAGCCCCCATTGGCGACTTGAAAGGGGGCGAGCTGCCGCCTCCAACCTCCCGGGGAGGCCAGAGACCTGGGATGCAGCGCTCGAGGCCGGGCGGACACTGCGGCGCAGGGCCCGTGATGAATAAATTTGAGTAACCGCATCAATATTTAAGGGTTCACTCCCAGCGCTTTGGCTCCTGCGTCATGGGTTGGGGGTTTTAAATAATTACTGACACCCATTATTAAGTGCCTACTATGTGCCGAGCCCTGGGTCGTGGCTGCACGCCTGGTTTATTATTGATAATGGTTAATAATTATAAAAGCTGAATTTCAGCCAACACCGGCCAGTGTGCTTTATAGACATTACCTCATTTTATCCTCAGGGCCACCATGTGGGGTATGGTTTTAATCCCTTTTTTCCAGAAGGTAAAATTCAGTTTAAGTAAATTTGCTCCCCATAACTGAAGATGGGATTTGAATCCACCCAGCTACCCCCAAAGCCTTTTTTTTTTCTTGACTTTTAGAACCTATACTTTTAATACAATAATTTAAAAATAAAGTGTAATAGACAGTTTTTAAAAACCAAATAGGTCAGAAGGGCTTGTGAATCCACCCCTGAATTCAGGGATACCCCTTAAAGCCATTTGTGTTTTCAGACCTGGTGGTTGCCCCCACATGGCTGTGTAAAATGCTTACATAGCTATATCTGGACTTAACCGGGGATGGTCTTTATCTGTTGCCTTCCTGCTATGATGGATAATGATTTTAACTGGCTCACACCCACTTCCCTCTCTCAATCTTGTAGTTGTTCTATTATTTTTAGTTAATCTATTGGATATGACTAGAGTGAAAGCCTTTATTTCTTCTTAAGGAGACTCTCAACAATACTCCTTAACTTTCCACTTCCCATGCCATATCCTCCACCAGCAATACCAATGCAGGAAACCAACAGATCTAGTAGAGGAGACCAGGGGAGCACAGCCCTAGCCCCCACAGCCTTCCTATAACCCTCCACTCAGAAGATTGCTGTAGGGAGTCCTGGGTTCTAGCTCTCAGCTTTGACTTAAATATGTTCTCATCTGAAAATTGAAACAATGATTCCTGCTTTAAACATTTGCTAAGATTATACAAACTGTCAAATTTTAATTAGGTGGAGGTCATCACAAATGATCCCAAGGTTGAATGCAACACCTATCCATAGCAAATATATACTAATACAATTTTTAAACTAAATTGGATGGGTTTGTAAGTAAAACATCTGAGAACTGGGGATTTAGCTCAGTGGTTTCATTGCTTGCCTCGAAAGCACAAGGTCCCAAGTTCAAAAACAAAAAAAGTACCAAAAAAAAAAAATGAGTCCAAGGAACCTGATTATTAAATACAACTTTTTCTGATTACAGAAGTAATTTGGAAAATACAGAAAAATATAAGGAAAATAAAAATAAATCATAATACCCCCAGTCAGAAATACACAGTTAACAATTTGTTATATTTCTTTCCAGTTTTCACACTGTGTGACTGTGTGTTATTTGGTATACATAATGGTTTTAAGGCAAGCAGAATGTGAGGATTGTATCTGTGGGCTCTGGAGTCCCAGTTCTATCATTTTCTTCGTGAGTATTATTGCATTCACCCCTGAAGACCACCATTTGCTCTTCCCTATAATGCTGCTCCCTCAGTTCCACTGTTGAGGGAACTGAAGCAAAGAGAACTTAGGTAATTGCCCTCAAGTTGCCGATTGGAAAATTGCAGAGACTGTGAAACAGGAGAGAAGGGCTCAGTGCTCCCCAAGAGCTCCTTTTAGTTTCCTTCCATGGCTGCCCCAAAACTTTACCACCAGTCCAGCTACATCAGGCTCCCTAGTGCCACTTGGGGAGACATTTGCTTTGGCTGCAGTCAGATCTGTCCCAGAGGATTCTGCCCTGCAGCCTCTCTGAATGACTCTACCCTCTGCAGCCTTCCTCAGTCAGGTTCATGAAGGGCCAGTTCCCTGTCTGTTTCGAGCACATTATAATAGAGTAAGGGTCATGAGTAGATTAGGTAACAGATAAATATTGATTTTCTGAATGGACAATTTATTTATATATATCAACTTATATAGCAAACGCTTATTTTATAAGGTATATATAAACAGGTATAAGGTCTTGATCTCTGTTATTTATATGAATATGAGATTAAATTGAGTTTAAATTATTTATTGAACAGAAGTTTAGGTTTAATTGAGGTGGGCTGGGAGAGCACACCATTTTTAATGTTTCTTGGGGGGTTGGGGTGTTTTTTTTAATTTAACTGGGTTTTTGTAACATCTATATCTTTTTTTTATATCTCTTGAGGCTAGACTATGTGTCTTGTGAGTGAAGCTTAGCCTTTCATTAGAGAAGATCATGTCTGATTCACAGCTCTGTGATGCCTCTTTATATTTTTTTATGTGATTTTTGTGGTAATTTTTACACATCTTGTCTGTCACTCTAGTTGTGAGAGTTGGGCCATCTTTTTGGCATAGCCAATCTGTTTGTTGGGGGCAGTATTGCTGTCTTAGAGTTTTGAAAATTCTTCACCTCAGCTGTCAGCACACTGTGATGTCATTGCATACTTGACATGACCAACCCCATGTTCCTTACACTTGTCCATGACCAAACAGAAAACCTGACACTGCACATGCATGAGCCTCCCTTTTTTCCTATATAAGCAACCTCCCTATATCCTTAGCAGGGTCACTCTGCACTGTTTCCCCTTTTGTTTCAGCATGAGTTCTAATAAAGCCTCTTTCAGATGGCAAATTTTTGCCTATTCATACCTTCTGTCTCCAATAAAGAGCAGGTATACTAGGAGCTGGTAATACCAAAGGGCACTAGCGCCAAAAGCCACCAGCAGCCAGAACTATTAGCACTGAGAGTAACTAGCAGCGGAGAACTAAAGGGAGCAACAGAAAATTGCCAGGACCTACCATTTCCAGTAGCCAGAAATGTTCCCCAGTTTGGCTTGCTCTGAGCAAGAGCAAGAGAGCAGCTAATACTAACAGAGCTGATAGCCATTGGCATTCAAAGCTGATAACACTGAAAGAGCTACACTTTGCCAATTTGTGATTTTTGTAGGAACTGAGCAAGATTCTTCAGCTGATTAGTAACAAGTATCTTGGAAGCCCAGCTGGGGATTCTCCCCTTCAGAGGGCTCTGAAGAAGAAGACAGACAATGGTGATACCCATTGACAGGCTCAAAATCCAGATCATGTCTGATTTCCATCTTACTTGCAACTAAGAATCCATGCTTGCTATGACAACTGGACTTGAATTCAGGCCTCAGGGACTTTTCTGACTGGCACTCTGCCTTCACAGCAATTTACTGGTCATCTAAGCACTACACCCATTTACAGTTGACAAAATAGGAAGTGTTCTCATATCCCTTTTATAGACGAAGCTGAGGCACGAAGAGGTTAACCAACTACCCAAAGTTACAAAGTCAGGATGAAGTCCCTGCTTTAAGAGTATATTCCCTGGTGGGCTGGGGATTAAGCTCAGTGGTGCTGTGCCTCACAAGGTCCTGAGTTTGATCCCTAGTATGGAAGAAGAAAAAAAAAAAGAGTAGATTCCCCAAGGGCTTCACAAATGAAGATATCATTATCAAATTCAACTAAATAAATTTGTCAGGCTTCTTCAATGATCTGTTTCATGTTTGCCTGTTCTCCAACATGACTGCTTCCACCTCCCTCCCTCTTCCTCTTCACGGAGGAGTAGCAAGGCTCCAGGAAGGGCAAATGAGATCTCTGATGGGCTACTTTGCCTCCTTCCTCCTTCCTTCTGCCCTGGCTCACACAATTTGGCAAGTTCAAGTTTCCTGCTGGCTCAGGATTATGGTTACAGAAGGACAATAAAGCCAGGCAAAAATCCCCTGCAGGTCACTTGGCCCTAGGAGAAAAGAATAGGTCTTCCAGCTGTCTGCTACTGGGAAAAAGCAAAAACTACAGATGGTGAGGTTTCAGCCATCCCAAAGTACATGTCCTCCTGTAGAAACTGAGGCAGCCCCGTTCACCCACTGCAGCCTTGGAGAAACAGATGATTCTAAGACTAGCACAGGAAAAATACAACATGAGCCTGGATCATTTGTTTGGTTTTTATGGTATTGAGGATTGAACCTAGGATCTTTTCACTGAGCTATATGCCCAACCCCTCCCCATACTGGGGATCAAACTCAGGACCTTGTGCTTTCGAGGCAGGCACTGGAACCACTGAGCTAAATCCCCTTTTTTTGAGACAGGACCTTGCTAAGTTGCTAAACATCTTGGTCTGGGCTTGAAGTTGCTATCCTCCAGCCTCAGCCTTTCACAGTGTGGGATTACAGACATGCACCATATGTCCACCTAGTCTGAATTGTTTTGTAATGGTAGAAAGTAAGGAAGTCGGGTGGGTGGGGTGTGGAAGTATGTCAAAAGAACACAGGAGATGGGGATTTAGTTCAGTGGTTCCGCTTCCTGCCTCAAAAGTGCAAGGTCCTGAGTTCGATCCCCAGTACCAAACAAAACAAGACAAAACAAAACGAAACACAGGAGCCAACTGGAAAGAGCTCCCAGTGGCAAGACTGAGACCTTTTCAAACACAAAATAAACCACAATAGCATTGGATTTTAATCCATAAAATAAATATTCTTGAATCTATAGTGATATTAATAATTGAATGAATAAGCTAAATGAGGGACAAGAGAAGTAAATCCTCCTTACAGAATCCTAAATGACATATGTAGGTACTGTCCCTTCCAAGAGGCATAGTTTAATTCCCCCCACTCCTTTTTTTTCAATACTGGGAATCAGACTCAGGATCTTGCACTTGAGAAGCAGGCTAGGAGCCACTGAGCTACATCCCCAGCCCGTGTCTTTTTTTTTTTTAGTCACTTTCAAATAATAGAATATGAAAAATAGTACTTATAAGTGAGCTGTGATGGCACATGCCTGTAATCCTAGCTACTCAGAATGCTGCGGCAGGAGGATCTCAATTCAAGGCCAACTGGGGCACTTAGCAGACCCAAAAATAAAATGAGAAGGACTGAGAATCCAGCTTAGTGGTAGAGTGCAAGCCTAAAAAGTGTGAGACCCTAGGTGCAATCTCCAGTACTGAAAAAAAAAAAACAAAGTAATTTTATAATGGCAAAACCCGGCAGACTCCACTGTAAAGTAATCCAGATCTGCATCACCATTAGCAAGTCACATTGTCAGCCAGTACTCCAACGTGATACAATGAGAAGGTACCTGCGCCTTGTGCTTTTCCAAAAACTCATAGTTACTTCCTGATCAAGAGAAAAACATCAGATAAATCAAATCAAAGGAACCCTTCAGAAAGATATCCAACCAGTACCTTTCAAAAGTGTCAAGCCGGGTGAAGTAACACATGTCCATAATCTCAGCACTGCTTGAGTTCGAGGCAGGAGGATCAAAAGTTTGAGCAGCTTATTGACTTAGCAAGACTCTGAAAATATAAAATAAGTTTATAAAAAAGGTTGGGGATGTAGCTCAATGTGAAGGCTATGGGTTCAATCCTCACAACTACCCAAAAAAGGCATCAAAGGTCAAGGTCATTATTCATATCACAGACAACAGGACACTAAGGACTCCTGTCTAGCCTTGAGGGAACCTAAGCCAAGCATGTTCCGCTCCAACATGTCTCCCAGCTGCAACCCCTGAAGTATTAGCTTTTAGTTTTACCTGTTTTTTTAAGAAAAACTAAATCACTTTTTATTCTACCTTTACCAAATATTATACAACCGGGTTGGGGATTTAGCTCAGTGGTTCCTCTGCCTGCCTTGCAAGCACAAGGTCCAAGTTTGATCCCCAGTACCAAAAAAAAGAAAAGAAAAGCAAATATTATACAATCATTGTTGTATGAAGACATGATGAAATCAAATAAAAGTAAAATAGGGAAAAGGTATGTACAGAAGAATCTGAGGAAATTAATTTTCTTTTTTTAAACTTTTTTTAAACTTTATTGAATAGCCAATTTGATAAGTTCGCACAGATCAAATAGTTGTTTGCGTGGGTTACAAATGACTTTGTTCTTACAGGAATAAACAATGAAAATTACAAACTGTAAAAAGGAAGACAAATCTTGTCTCAGTTCAGAGAGCAGGATTTAACACAGCACATTGAAGATTGATACACATTTGAATTTGAGAACAAGAATTTAATGTTACAATATTATACACTACTTTATAGAATTAAAATTTCTATATAAGGATTATATTTGCAATGGTTAGCAAAATCTTTTTTGCTTTTTGTTTGTTTTTGTTTTGTTTTGTTTTGTACCAGGGATTGAACTCGAGACCTTTTGCTTTCGAGACAGGCAGCAGCACCACTGAGCTAAATCCCCAGCCCAGTTAACAAAATCTTGAAATCATATTTTGTGGTCCCCCTAGATAATAGCTGTTATGCATCTTTGATTAGAAGAAATAAATCTTTTACTCTAATTATTGCAAAACAGTCTATTAGACTTAATACATTACATTAAATTAAAAACAATGAGAAAATATATGTGAACTAAAATAAATGGTACTGCTTGCTTGAATATTAGTATGTCAGACTTACAGAAATGTTATTTTAAAAATTCTAGAAATTAGAAAAATAGAGTACTTCTTATGGTAGAACTGCCATGCTCAGATTTATAAACCAAGATTGCCCTTGTCTGTTACTTTAGTAGTTGTAGATCTATAGAAAACTCAAGGATCTTTCATAATTTACAACTATGATTAAAAAATATGGCATAGTGTAAATATTAGTTGCTTTGCATCAAAAAGTAATACAGGATGATAAGGCAGGTAGTGCCCTACTGCCAAAAAAAATCAAAATAAAATAACATTCAATATTTTTAAAAATAATTGTTTTATATCAATATTCCCGAAAGGTTCATTTCTTTATTTGGAGAACAAATACATAAGTTATATATTTTATGACCTGTTACAAAATTATTCTGGATTGCACGCTATACAGTATCTAAAATAATTTTTTTTTAAAGACACATTTACTCAGTGTCATGATCAGACTATTACATTTAGCAATCAATAGCATGGGCACACAAAAAAAGTCTACATTAAAACCCTTTGTTGGACTGCTTTACACTTTCCACAGAACAGAAACTAAAATAACCTGTTACACAATTAGTCACAAATACAGTCCTCAAGGTTTTTTGCCCATACACGTGAGTACTGTCTAAAACATGTCTTCTTTGTAGCAGCTAGGCCCTGCCACCACTGTGCTTGGCTAAGTTCACAAATCTGTTGTAACCTGTAGCTTCCCCATCACTTCTCTTGGCTCTCCTCTCCTGCTAAGCTTTGTTTCCTGGCAGTATTAAAACCTTCTGCCACTGCCATAACTACTGCTGCTGCTGGAACCACCACAGCCACCTTGATTTTGTGGTTTGGCAAAGTATTGCCCTCCACCACTATAGGGCCCAGAGCTTCTGCCTCCAAAGTTTCCTCCCTTCATGGGTCCAAAATTTGAAGATTGGTTGTTGTAATTGCCAAAATCATTGTAGCCTCCACCACCTCTAAAACTGCTTCCACTACCACCGCCAAAGCCGCCTCCGCCGCCTCTGTTGTTATAGCTCTCATAGCTACCACTCCCGCCATGGCCACTGCCCTGGTTTCCATAACCCTGTCCACCACTTCCATAGCCTCTGCTTCCTCCAGAGTAACGAGGGCCGCCTCCTCCATAACCACCATCATTACCAAATCCATTGTCGCCATCCCCACTGCCACTATATCCACCTCCACCACGACTGCCACTAAAGCCACCTCAACCACTGAAGTTTCCTCTGCAACCAAAATTGTCATTGCCACCAAAACCACCTCCACGGCCACCACCAAAATTTCCAGAACCACTTCGACCTCTTTGGCTAGATGAAGCACTAACCATCTCCTGTTTCGACAGGGCTTTCCTCACTTCACAGTTGTGGCCATTCACAGTACAGTATTTCTGAATGACAATCTTATCCACAGAATAATGGTCATCAAAGGTTACAAAAGCAAAGCCCCTCTTCTTCCCACTGCCTTGGTCAGTCATGATTTCAATCACTTCAATTTTTCCATACTGTTCAAAATAATCTCGTAGATGATGTTCTTCAGTATCTTCATTTTTTTTTTTTTGGTACTGGGGATTGAACTCAGGTCCTTGCGCTTATACCACCAATGAAGATCTTCTTCACAGTTAAGTGGGCACCCGGTCTTTGAGAATCTTCTCTTGAGACAGCTCTCTTTGATTCCACAACTCTTCCATCCACCTTGTGTGGCCTTGTGTTCATGGCTGCATCCACCTCTTCCACAGCGGCATAAGTGACAAACCCAAAGCCCCTGGAGTGCTTGGTGTTAGGATCTCTCATTACTACACAGTCCGTGAGCGTTGCTCATTGCTCAAAATGGCTTCTCAGACTCTCATCTGTTGTTTCAAAGCTCAGCCCTCCGATGAAGAGCTTCCACAGCTGTTCGGGCTCCTTAGGAGTCTCTGACTTAGACATGATGGCAGTCAGAAGACAGACTAAAGATGTTTCCTCAGCGGCGTCCACGAGCAAAAAGGTAAAATAATTTTTAAAAGTAAATTTGTAATTTTCTTTATTTTTTGAGACAGGGTCACTATGTAGTTCAAGCTGGCCTTGAACTCAATACAGCTGGCTTCAAACTCCCAGTGATCCTCCTGTCTCAGCCTCCGGAGTGCTGAGATTATAGGCATGCACCACACCATGCCTGACTCCAAAAGCTAATTTTCAAAAAGTAAAGTATTTTCTGGATTTAAGGGTGTTTTTGGAATTTGTCAGCTTAATTGTTTTGGAATAATTTAGATTTACAGAAAGTTGCAAAGACAGCCCAAAGAGTTCCTATATACCCTTCACTGAGCTTCCCTTATTCTGGTACATAGTATTGTGCTTTTTCCTTTTTTTTTTTTTTTTTGGTCCAAATAAGAAATCAACACTTGGTACATTATCATTAACTGGACTACAGACTTTATTCATCATTTGTTTATTTCCATTCCAAGATCCAATACCAAGATTCTACATTGGGTTTATTCATCATATCTCCTTAGTTTCCTCCTATCTGTGATGTTGATTTTACAAGAATTCCTTGCTGGGCAAAATGGTGCATGCCTGTGATCCCAGCACTCAGAGGCTGAGACAGGAGGATTGCTGCAAGTTCAAGGCCAGCCTAGGCTATATAGTGAGTTCAAGGCCAGCCTGAACTACATAGTGAGACCCTGCCTCAAAACAAAAACAATAGAGATCATTATGGTTTCTTTCCTCTATTAGAATAAGGGAATAAGGGCAATCACCCTCAGCCCATCCAGCACGAGGACCTCCTTGGCCTAGTGCTTGTTCCCTCCATCTAGTGCATTTTTCCCTCCCCTTTGCTAAGGTGACTCTAACTCCTCTGTTGATATCCTTCCAGCATTCCTCCAGCAATCCAGCCTTTTCTGGCTTCTCCGGCTGGGGAGTGACAAATATTCTTTGCCTGACCAAACTTTACTCAGGTTCCTGATCCTTCTCCTAGGCCCATCTGTGTACTTCCTCTTAAAATCTAGTTTTAGCATGCTTGCTTCAGCAGCACATATACTAAAATCTAGTTTTAGCAAGAATCTAGCTAACTTAGTTTAGTAAAAATCCCACACACACTCCTGGATTATCTGGGGGTTTTGTTTTGGTTGTTTGCTTTGTTTTTTGAGATAGGATCTTGCTATGTAGTTCAGGCTGGACTTGAACTCACAGTGATTCTCATGTCCCAGCCTCCCAAGTGCTGGGGTTACAGACCTGCACCACCACCCCCAGCTTCAGCAAGAATCTTATGAGGCACATTAAGCCAAAATCTCCCTTTACCCTTGATGTTTCCTCTTCATAATTTTCCATCCACTGTTCCCCACACTGCTCCTTGGCTATCAATTCCCACATGTTCATGCTGTGTTTGGAGTTCAGTCCAATCTCCCTCCTGCTATACAATCCCATACCAGTGGTCCTTATGCCTATTGCAATGGTCCTGAATGGAATTTTCCTTACCATGCTTTAACAAGAGTTATTGAAAGATTTTTTTTCTGTAACAGCAGTTTTCTGACCAGATGCTGTCATGGCTGTCCACAGGGGCTCTGCTATACTAGTGTGAGTGGCTGCTGTTTTATGCTTCCTCCCTGACAGATTATAAGCTCCCTGAGAGAGGAAACCATATCTCTCAGTATGACTTCTGGATCCTCAGCTGCACCACAGTGCCTGGTACCCAGCAGGTGCTCAATAATATTTGTTGATTTCACATACACACATCAATAAATGTAATTTATCACATAAACAGAAGCAAGGACAAAAAGGACATGATCATCTCAAAAAAAACCTTTGACAAAGTCCAACATCCGTTTATGATAAAAATTCTAAAGAAAATAGGTATAGAAGGACATTATCTCAATCTGATAAGATATGCTTATGACAAACCTATTGCCAACATCATATTATATGGGGAAAAGCTGAAAGCTTTCCCTCTAAAATCAGGAACAAGACAAGGATACCTACTATCACTACTCCTGTTTAATATAGTACTTGACACATTAGCTAAAGCAATCAGAAATAAAAGGGATTGTATAAAAAAGGAAAAGGTCAAATTATCATTATTTGCAGGCAACATGATCCTCTACACAGAAGACCCAAAAATTTCACAAAAAGACTCCTAGTATTAATAATCAAATTCAGTAGTGTAGCAGATACAATATCAATGCACAAAATCAATAACATTCTTGTACACCAATAATGAACTCACTGAGAAAGAAGTTAGGAAAACAATACTATTCACATAGCATTAAGGACAATTAAATACTTAGGAATTAACCAAACCAAGGAAGTAAAAGACCTCTACCATAAAAACAATACTCTGAAAAAGGAGATTGAAACAGACATCAGAAGATGGAAATATATCTCCTGTTCCCAGATAGACAGAACCAATATTGTCAAAATGACTATACTTCCAAAACTGATATATAGATCTAATGCAATCCCAATCAAAATACCAATAGCATTCCTCCCGGAACCAGAGAAAACAATCCTAAAATTCATATGGAACCAGAAGAGGCCCAAAATAGCAAAAGCAATCCTGGGAAACAAGAGCAAAGCAGGCAAAATCAAAATCTCAGATTTGAAGTTATATTACATAGCTACAGTGATAAAACAGCATGATACTGAACAAAAACAGACATGTGGATTGCCAGAACGGAATAATTGACATAAAAATAACCCTAGGCAGGGCTGGGGATTTAGCTCAGTGGTGCCACCGCCTGCTTCGAAAGTGCAAGGTCCCAAATTCGATCCCAGGTACCAAAAAGAAAAAAAACCCTAAGCAAATTCAGCTATCTGATCTTTGACAAAGGTCAACGATACACTGATATGATAAACATACACTGGAGGAAAGATAGCCTCTTTCTGTGTGTGTGTGTGTGTGTGTGTGTGTGTGTGTGTGTGTCTTTTGTTTCTGTTTTTTGGGTACCGGGGATAGAACTCTGGTCCTTCCGCTTGCACAGCAGGCGGCAAAACCACTGAGCTAAATTCCCGGCCCAAGATAGCCTTTTTAATAAATAGTGCTGGGAAAACTGGATATCCACATGCAGAAGATTGAATCTAGATTCATATCTCTCACCATATACTCAAATAAAATAAAAATGGATCAAAGATCTAAATGGTTTTTGTTTTGTTTTGTTGAGACAGGGTCTCGATATGTACTTCTGGCTGGCCTTAAACTAAACTCACTATGTAGCCCAGACTGGCCTCAGACTCATGGTAGTCCTCCTGCCTCAGCCTCCCAAGAGCTAAGATTACAGGGGTGCACCACCACACTTGGCCCAAAGATCTAAATGTTAAAACAGAACACTTAATCTGCTAGAATATAATAGGTAGAACTCTTGTAGTCAGGCACAGCCAAGGACTTTCTGAACAGAACCCCAATTGCACATGAAATAACATCAAGAATCAACAAATGCCACCTGTGGTGGAGCACACCTGTAATCCCAGCATTAGGAGGCGAAGGCTGTAGGCTTGCTGTGAGTTCGAGGCCAGCCTGAGCTACATAGTGAGGTCAAGGACAGCCTGAACTACAGAGTGAGGCCCTGTCTCTCTCTCTCTCTCTCTCTCTCTCTCTCTCTCTCTCTCTCTCTCTCTTTTTCTCTCACTCTCTCTCTCTCTCTCTCTCTCACACACACCCACACACACACACACACACAAAGAAAGAATCAACAAATGAGATATTAAATTTAAAAGCTTCTGGCCGGGGATTTAGCTCAGTGGTTCCGGTGCCTTCCTCGCAAGTGCAAGGTCCCACATTCAATCGCCAGTACCAAAAAAAAAAAAATTAAAAGCTTCTGTACAGCAAAAGAAACAACCAACAGAGTGAAGAGACAACCTACAGAATGGGAAAAAAATTTGCCAGCTATTCCTTGGACAGAGGACTAATATCTAGCATATGTAAAGAACTCAAAAAATTAGATCCCCAAAATAAAAAAACTCAATCAAAAATGGGCAACTGAAATGAATAGACAGTTCTCAGAAGAAATACAATGGCCAATAAACACATGAAAAAATGTTCAACTTATATGGCCATTAGAGTAATGCAAATTTAAACAATACTGAAATTCCCTCTTACTCCAGAAAAAATGGCTATCATCAAGAAATTGAACAATAACAAATGTGGGAGAAGCTGGTTGGAAGGCTGCTATATTATTGGTGGGAATGTAAATTAGTATAAGCATTATGGAAATCAGTATAGAAATTCTTCAAAAAACTAAAAATAGAAATCCATTCAACCTAACTACTCCCCTTCTAGGTATCTTCTCAAAAGTTAAAGACATCATATCACAGCAATACATGCATATCCATGTTCATAGCAGCACAATTCATAGTAGCTAAATCTTAGAAGTAGCCTATATGTCCATCAAAAGATTGATGAAGTGTAGTATTTATACACAATAGAGTACCCCTATGCCATAGAGAAGAATAAACTTGAGTCATGTGTAAAAAAATAGATGTACCTCAAGTTAAGTGAAATAAATCAGATACAGAAGCTTAACTATCACATGGCTTCTCTTATGTGAGAAACCCAAAATATAAATAAAGAGCAAAGTAAAAGATAGATTGTAGGAAATAGGGAAATAGATCTTTTGCGAAAGGGAAGAGAACCAAGAGATGGGGGGATGGGAGGGAAAGAGAATGAAAAAAGAATTAAGATGTATTATGTACATGGACCAGCTTCGCATAAGGAATGGAATCATTATGTATTGCAAACATGTACTAATAAATAAATGAAAATGAAAAAAGTTGTTGATTTAAGAAAGGAGCTGGGCATTGTGATATACACCTGTAATCCCAGCACTCAGGAGACTGAGGCAGGAGGATCGCCACAAGATCAAGGCCAGCGTGAACTACATAGTGAGACCTCAAAAACATTTTTTAAAAAACAAAGGAGCAAAAACGATAAAACATGCCCAAAAAGAGGGCAAGAAAGGAGCGATATCTGTGTTTTTAGCTCATATACTCATTTTTCTTTTCTTTTCTTTTTTTCCCCATATACTCATTTTTCATGGAGACATGAATGGAAAGTCAATAGGTACTGGTGGTGCATGAAGTTGCCATTAAAATTTTCTTCACAGGGCATATCTTGATAAATCCAAAGTTGGCCCCTTTGTTTCTTCTGGACACCTAGATGTATCTGGCTGAGGAAAGCAGGTCTGGAGGCAGAGTTTGAGAGCACAGGCTGAAGAACTTGAATTGCTGCTGTATGGAGTGAGTTTCATGTTTCCCAGAGCCACCCAGCAATCCAGGAGGAAAAACAGACGGGACAGATCAGAGGGCCCAGGGAGCCAGCAAAATTGCAAGAGGCAACTGCATTTCAACCTTACTTGTATTACTATTCATTTCTAATTTTAGTACATTACTGTCAGATGACATGGCCTGTATGATATACTGTGATATACTTATTACAGCTTCTTTCATGTTACTCTGGGGCCGGGAATTTAGGCTCAGTGGTTCCAGCGCCTGCCCCCGTGACTGCAAGAACTCGAGTTCGATCCCCGGTACTGGAAGAAAAAAAAAATGATGGCTCATGTTACCCTGGTGCTTAAAGTAATATATTCTCTGTTGGATGTGGAGCTCTGTTACATCTAATAGAGCACATTTATCAATTGTATTGTTTATTTTATTTATTTATTTTGGTACCAGGGATTGAACTCAGGACCTCACGCTTGCAAGGCAGGTGCGCCACCACTGAGCTGAATCCCCGGCGCAATTGTATTGTTTAGATCCTCACTATCCCTATTTATTTTGTGTGTGTGTGTGGGTTTGCTCTTTTGGCTTGTAAGAGGAGTGACCTTGGAATTACACAGACTTAAGGATATTTATTTAAAAATAAAGAAATAGCTAGGTATGGTGGTGCTCACCTGTAATCCCAGCATTCAGGAAGATGAGACAGGAGGATCACTGTGAGTTTGAGCCAGCTTGAACTACACAGTGAGACCTTGTCTCAAGAACAAAACAAAATAAAACAAACATATACCAAATGAATACAGTATTCTCTGAAAGCAGGCAAGTCAATATAGTATCTAGGAATTCACTCTCTGTAAATACTCACCCAACTGTTCCAAGAACTTTGATAAAGAAGTTGATTTCTGCATGATTTAAAAGAGTAAAATGCTTACAGCTGAGCCTAAAAATCTATTAACAGAGATAAATGGTGCCTTGGGTGGGGGATTTAGCTCAGTGGTATTGCCCCTGCCTCACAAGTGCAAGGTTATGAGTTCAATCCCTGGTACCGAAAAAAAAGAAGAAACAAAAGCAATGGTGCCTGCCAGAAAAGGCCTAGAGCCCTGCAGATGGCAGAGGAGAAGCAAGCTGCCCTTTGGCGTCCGAGCCTCACAGCCGGGCTCCCCACCTGGGGCCCTGTGCTCAGGAAAACGTTCCTCCCCAGAGACTGCTGGCCCACAGCAGCCAAGCTACTCTGACCAAGCACCATCTTTGGTGACTTAAGTTTTATTTTGACAGAAATAAAAGTCTTAAGCCTTGGGCTTCTTGGTTAGGCAAGTAGTAAAGGTATATTCAACTGGGCTGAGGATTTGGCTCAGTGGTGCTACTGCCTGCCTCAAAAGCGCAAGATCCTGAGTTCGATCCCTGATAGCAACAACAACAAAAAGATATATCCAACATCTTCTTTTAAAATCAAAAGATTTGGGAGGGGGTTTAGCCCAGTGGTTCCGCCGCCTGCCTTGCAAGTGCAAGGACCCGAGTTTGACCACCGGTACTAAAAATAAAAATTGTTGAGGATGGAGGGAGAAAATTGCATTTATGCATGGTCCCTTTTCATTCAATTCCTGATTCCACAAAGCTGGGACAGACAGACACAGCCTCTCAGGCAGCTTCCTATGTCTTAGTTTTCTTTTTTCTTTTTTTGGTACCAGTGATCGAACTTGGGTCCTTGAGCTTGCACAGCAGGCGGCGAAACCACTGAGCTAAATCCCCGGCCCCCTCAGGTAGCTTCCTATGAAGAAAAGAATTCTCATGGGGGAGCCAGAAATTAAATACAAAACCACAAAATATTAAACTATGAGCATCAGCAATCACTGAGAAAGGAGTCCATAGGATTATGGGCAGTTGTGTACTCCAGGGGAATTGATTTCAGTCGGAGGTGTGGGTAAGGTTCCCTGAGGAAATTACATTAGGCAAGACAAAGAAAAATGAGAAGCAGAAAGAAAGCAATCCTGGAAGAGTTTGCATGGAGAGGAAAGGGCTTATTCAAAGACCAGAGGCAGAGGAGAGCTGGGAACATTCATGACATGGAGAAAAAGCCAGTGTGGCTTGAGTAGAATGGGAATAACAGAAAAGGCCAGGGCCACCATCCCTCAGCCTTGGGGCCACTGCAAGGACTCAGGATTTCCTGCTAGAGGCAATTCAAAATCATTTAAGGATTAGAAAAATGCTTCTTTTTGAAAAATATAATTCTAACCTGGGAGTTTTTGCAGCTATGAGGAATCATTGAAAAATATGACAAATATTCAAATTTTAAAGAAATTTTTAAGTAAAAGAAACATTGCCTTCAATCCCCCTCAATATATTCCCCCTTGCTTCAAACACACATATCCCATCGTTCTTGCCACTTTCTGAAGCAGTTCTGGTCCTCTTTGTGTTGTTAGTTGTGCTGTCATGGCTACCTTGATGTTTTGAATCATTCAAAACATTTCCATTTTATTGGTCATTTTTAATTTAGGGAAGAGCCAGAAGCCTCATGGTGGCAGATCCAGTGAATAAGCAGACAAGGACACATCATAATGTTTTTACAAGCTTGCCCTTCTGTTGGATGGCACTCAGCAGCTACATTTGCTGGGGTTTGGTTTTTGGGTTTTTTTCATCACACCTTATAAGGACACTGTAATTATCCAAAGACTTCAGGTAAGTCTAGTACCTTCCACCTGTGCTGAACCGAGAATTTAAACAGATCCATGCATTCATGTTCCACACATGGAGAACAGCTTTCCCCTTTGCATTGCTGGGACCACCAATACACTCACAACATCCTTCAGGAAAAGGTGGTGGTCATGGAACTTCACGTAGTATCAGTACATAGTCAAGTGGAAAATAGCAAGGAATGGACATGAGGGACACCCAACCCCAAAATATTCTAGAAAAGTCAGAAGCTTGACAAGAGGGACTGAGTCCCTCAGGTAACAGGGGCAGGGGCTTTTCAGCCAGAAAATGTGTAGGTGACACAAAACAAAACCAAGTATCTCCAGAATTAATTCCTCTGTCCCCTTTTAGGACCTCCCAAAAAGCAGATAGTAGCTGGGCATGGTGAGTCAAACCTATAATTCCAGCACTCTGGCGGGGTGAGCAGGAGGAGCATGAGTTTGAGTCCAGCATGAGTAATTTAGCAGGATCCTGTCTCAAAATAAAATTTTTTCTTTTTTTTTTTTTATACCGGGGATCGAACTCGGGTCCTTGCGCTTGCACAGCAGGTGGTGAAACCACTGTGCTAAATCCCCAGCCCTCAAAATAAAAAATTTTTAAAAAGAGTTGGGGATGTAATTCAGTTCTCCGGGCATTGATTCAATCCCCTATACTATCAAAAAGTAAAAAGCAGATAGTTATAATCCAGGCTATAAGAAAGATATCACATCCATTCAGAGTGACTGAGTCATATCCTCAGGTGCAGATGCAAATCTATTTGCTGACTTTCCAATACCCAGTGTAAAGTTAGGTCACAAACCTGTAGGAGACAGGAGATGTTGCAGAGGAGCAAGCAGACCTGGAGACAGTGAGGGTGATGGGGCACTGTTCCTCAATTCCAGGCAATTAAAACTGTCCTGTTGATGGTACTGTGCACTGCTCACATTTTCAGTTAAACAACAAGACCATAAATCAAAGTTGCACTGTAAAATTTTTAAATTTTTGTGTGTTTGCAACTAATCAAAAAATAATAAAAGCTAGGCAAGGTGGCATACACCTATAATCCTACCATTCTGGAAGGAGGATAACACGTTCAAGCCCAGCTTGGACAATTTAGCCCCTCAATGAGACCCTATCTCAAAATTTTAAAATATATTTTTTAAAAGGCTGGGGCTGTAGCTCAATGTAAAGGTCCCTTGGTTCAATCCCAATATATAATAAGATAGATAGATATAATATAGTAAGATAGATAGATAGATCAAATATGTTTGAGGTTCGATTTTATATTAGCTTCCTATTGCTACTATAATAAATTACCATTTGCTTGATGATTTAAAACAATACAAATTTATTTTCTTACCATTCTGGAGACCAGAATTCTGGGGTCAGTTTCAGTGGAGCACAGTCACGATACTACAGGTGGGGCTGGTCCTACTTCCTACTGAAGGCTCTTCGGAGAACCTGTTTCCTTGCCTTTCCTAGCATCTGAGAAGGCCACTAGCATTCCTTGGTTTATGACCCTTTCCTGAAGCCTCCTGTTTCCCATCTCTTACCTTTATAGTCAAGTCTCCCTCTGTCTTCTTCTAAAAGGTATTTGTGATTATATTTAGGGATCACCTACCTGTATGATCCAGAATAATTTCTGAAGGAACCAGGCCACCGCCATCTTAGCCAGTTCACAGGCCACAGCCATTTCATGCCCTTCCTTCCCTTAAGATTCATGCTTTTTAAGTTCCCTTTTCCCGGAATAGACCATCCCAGGATGACAAGGCCCAGTCAGCCCCACTTTGAGAAAAGCCAACACAAGCAGAACGGTCCAGTGACTAGAGCTTCAAAAACATTCTCCTCAAAGATAGCTACAACTTCCTCTTATAACCCTATAGCAAAGTCCCATAGCCTATAAGAGACAGCACCACCAGCAATCCCTCTCAGGTTTTAACTCCAGTAAAACCTGTCCTTGACTGTGGACTTGATCCTTTTTTTTTTTTTTTTGGTACCGGGGATCGAACTCGGGACCTTGCGCTTACGAGGCAGGCACCAGAACCACTGAGCTAAATTCCCAGCCCTGATCCTTTTTCTGGATTCTTTTATTTCTCACTCCTTTTCCTAACATTTTACTCCATCTCACTTGGCCACACTTGCAAATTCCTTTTGCCATGTAAGATTACATTCACAAACCAGGTCTGGTTGTGCATACCTGTAATCCCAGCTAATCAGAAGGCTGTGGCAGAAGGATTACAAGTTCTAGGCTGACCTGGGAAATTCAGGGAGACCCTACCTCAGAAAATAAAAGTGCTGTGGATGCAGCTCACTGGTTGAGCACTTATATATTTTGTGCAAGGCCCTGGGGTTCCACCACCGGTACCAAACCATACCCCGCCTCCCAAAACAGAAACTAGGATATGAATAGTTTTGAAGGCCATTATTTGGCCCACCACAGAAGTAGAGCTGGTTCTAGTTCTCAGATTTGAACATATTGCTAAAGGTAATGAGATGACAGGGGTCTACAGGAACTGTCTAACAGAGGTACACCTACTTAGAACATGTTAAAGAAAGAAAGCACTATCTCTGCTATCAGGCCCTTGTTAGGGGCAAGAACAGCAAGATAGATTTTCCCCCAACTGGAATAATAAAATAAACTCAAACCATTTCAATACTAGCCAAGCATGGTGGGACATGCCTATAATCCCAGCACTTGGGAGGCTGAGACAGGAGGATCACCATGAACTCAAGGACAAACTACCCTACATAGTGAGTTCAAGGCCTGATATAGTGAGACCCTGTCTCAAAAAATATTTTAATACTCTATGCTATGAGCCTATGTTCCTTTTTCCCCCAACAAGTTTATTGACTTTTTGTTGTTGTTGTTGTTGTTGTTGTTTTTGGTACCGGGGATCAAACTCAGGTTTATTGACTTTTAATGTACATACCGTAAATTGTACCCATTATAAGTATGCAACATTTCTATTATTTTTAAATAAATTTACAGTGTTGTATAACAATCACAAAAATCCAGATTCAGAACATAAGTCATCACAAAAGTTCTCTTGTGCTCAGCTATTGCCACTCTCTATCCCCAGATCCAGCCCACTGATATACTTTTCTCTCTGTAGAGATTTGCTTTTTCTAAATAATTCATGTAAATGGGATCATACAATATACAGCCTTTTGTGTCTGGCTTGCGCTCAATGTTATGTGATTTAAAAAAAATATGGTGAATGTTGCCACATACCATTCAATGGAAAGGTAGGGATCTTCACTATAAGAAGCAGCACATGGAGCCTTAGTCACAGGGTGTGACAGGTTGCAATTTGTTCAGGGCAGTCAGTCAGTTGTGAGCTACCATTGAGAGAAGGTGTATTTAAATGTGTGTTATAAATCATAGATCATGAACAACACATTAACATGACATTTTATTAATTTCATTGGAGTTTTGAATTCAGATTCCAGCTTTTTAACAAATATCTTTTGGGGGGGCTTTTTTTTTTTTTTTGTACCAGGGATCAAACTCAGGATCTTGTGCTTACAAGGCAGGCGGCAGAACCACTGAGCTAAATCCCTGGCTAACAAATATCATTAGAGGAGATGAAACTTGGGTCTATGGTTATGATCCTGAGACCAGTGTTTAGGACATCAAGGCAGCCACAACAGTGAAACTAAAGATATTCATGAAAGAGGACTTCCAGAAGTGCTTCAAAAAGTGGCAAGAGGGCGGAGGATTTAGCTCAGTGGCACCGCGCCTGCCTCACAAGCACAAGGTCCTGAGTTCAATCCCTGGTACCAAAAAGTGGCAAGAACAATGGGGTAAGTGTGGTTTAAGTGGGGTGGGGTGTTAGAAGCAAGGGAGAGTATTTTAAGAGGGGATAATGACCATGTGTCTTTTACTATAATACCAATTTTCATTTAAACATTCACTTCTTTTTTTTTTTTTTCCGGTAACAGGGGTCAAACTCAGGATCTTGGGGTTGCCAGGCAGGCATGGCACCACTGAGCTAAATCCTTGGCCCTCACTGTATGTTTTGATCACATCTCATACCATGATGTTTTTGAAGCTCATCTATGTCATAATATGTATTAGTGCTCATTCATTTTTCTTGCTGAGTATTGTCACATTGTTGTGACTATACAACATTTTGTATATCCATTAACTTGTTGGACATTAGGGTTATTTCTTATTTGGACCTATCATGAATAATGCTGCTATGAATATGCATGTACTAGTTTTGAATGGACATGTATTTTTGTTTCTTTTGGTTAGAGACCTAGGAATGGAATTGTTGAGTTGAAAATTAAGTTTTGTGGGGTTTTTTTTCTTGATACAAGGGAGTGAACTCAGGACCTTGTGCTTGCAAGGCAGGCACTGAAAGGTTTTATTTTTTTAACTTGTGTGTGTGTATATTTTGGGGATCAAACCCAGAACCTTGCACATGCTAGGCAAGTGCTCTATACTGAGTAAACCCTCAGTCCCATTTTTAACTTTTAAGAAAACTGCCAAACTGTTCTTCAAAGTGGCTGTACATTTTATGTTCTCATCAGGAAGTATGAGAGATCTGATTTCTCCACATCCTTGCAACCCTATATTAAATATCTCCCATTGAATTGCCTTGGCACCTTTGCCAATAATAAATTGACTTTATATATAAGGGCTTATTTCTGAAATTTCAATTCTATTTCATCTGTCTATCATTATCCAGTACTACATAATTTTGCATACTGTGGCTTTGTAGTAAATTTTAAAATCAGAAAGTGTAAGTCCACCAGTTTTAGCTTGGTTTTGTTTGGTGCCGGAGATTGAATTCAGGGAGTGCTGATGTATATCCCCGGTCCTCATAAGATTTTATTTTGAGACAGGTGTCTTAGCCACTTTCCTTGTTGCTGAGACCCAATGCCCAACACCCACAGTTTAAATGAGGAGAGGTTTATTTTGGCTCGCAGATACAGCCTCTAGTTAGCTGACTCCAAGGCAGAAATGGCATGGTAGAAAGGCTTTGGGGAGGAAAACTGCTCACAGCACAGTATCCAGGAAGCAAAACAAAAAGGAAGAAACTGGAGAGGGAGCTGTATCATTATAGGCCACACCCCCAGTGGCCTGCCTCTTCCCTGAAGGATCCCACCTCCCAACAGCACACTCTCCCATTGAATTCACCAGTGGCTGAATCCACCCATGAGTACAGCACCCTGTGATCCAACCATCCTCCAAATCCCCTCCTCTAAGTACATGAGAATTTGGGGGAACATTCTAGATCCAACTACAACATTCTGCCTGGCTCCCAAAAGACTCATGTGCACTCTTTTTCATTTTTTATTTTCATTAGTACATGTTTGCAGTGTATAAAGATTACATTCATAGTGGGGGATTAGAATATGTACATTACACATCTTAATTCTTTTTACACTCCCTTCACTTCCCCTCCCTCCATCTCTTGGTTCTTCTACATCTCTTTGCTTGTGTTTATTTGGGGTTTTTTTGATTTTTTGAGACAGGATCTCACTATGTAATTCAGGCTGGCTTCAAACTCACAGTGATCCTACTGTCTCAGCCTCCTGAGTTCTGGGATTACAGGCATGCACCACCATAACTGGCTTCTTGTGCATTTCTTTATGCCAAATGCATTTAGTTCAACTCTAAGAGTTACCAAAGTTCTAACAGTTCCAGCATTGCTGAAAAGTCCGACTCCAAAGTTTTCTCTGAGACTGAAGGCAAACTCTTAGCTGTGAGCTCCTGTAAAAATCAAAAAGAAAGTTGAACACTGCCAACATACCACGGCATAAGGTAAACATTCCCTTTCTGAAAAAGGAGAAATAGGTAGATAGAAAGCAATGGTATCAAATAAGATTGAAACCCAGCAGGGCAAACATTAAATCCTGAAGCTTCATGTCAAGGTCCCAGAAGTTGTGGCAAGACATTAACTCTCCAGGGCTTGGCAGCCCCACCCTATGGCATTGCTGGTGGCAGCATTCACTCTCTTGGAGTGGGTTTGCTCACTGCCTGCAGCTTTCCTCAGCAGACATTCCATGTTCCTGGCTTCAACATCTTGGGATCCCTACTGCACTTTGGGCTTCACACTCACAGCACACTGCCTGGCCTCCCAGGCCTTCTGGAAATGACACACCTTTTTTTTTTTTTTTTTTTTTTTTTCGGTGCGGCGGAACCACTGAGCTAAATCCCCAGCCCTCTCTCAGGCCTTCTGAAATATGGGTGGAACCCTCTCTGACTGCACAACTCATATTCTTCGTGCCTGTGAAACCATCACCTCGTAGATGGCACCACAAGCTGGAGCAGTAGCTGGGCCCTCTTGCATTATGAGAGTTTGGGAGGACATTCCAGATCCAGACCACAATACAGGGTCTTACTAAATTGCCTAGACTGTTCTCAAACTTGCAATCCTCCTGCCTCAGTCTCCTAAGTAGCTGTAATATCAGTTGTGTGCTACTGTGCCCAGCTGAATCCTCCAGTTTTGTTCTTTTCTAAGTTTGTTTTGACTATTCTGGATCCTTTGCATTTCCAAATTAATTTTAGAATAAGTTTGTCAGTATCAGCAAAACAAAGGAAGCCAAAAATTTTTTGGTACAGTGGATGGAACTCAGGACCTTGTACTTGCAAGGCAGGCATCTGCACCACTGAGCTAAATCCCTGGCCCCAGGATTTTGATAGGAATTTAAAAGGAAAAACAAATGGGTTTCCTATACTCAGAAATACTTCTGAGACCAAATATGTAGGGTTGTTTTCTCCATACCAAGCAATTCTCCAGTTCTGTGCAAATACCAACTTGGTATCCAATGATTCAGCTCAATTCTGACACCAGCCATCTTCAGTTAATGTCTGCTACCCCCTCAGTTAAGAGTTCAGCCCCATAAGCCTCCTCTGTACTTCAAATACCAGCTCACCCATACTTCTGTGTCACTTGGCTACAAATCAGAGGCTTCTACAACCTCCTCTTCAGCTTTGATAGTTTGCTATAACAGCTGACAGAACTCATGGAAACATTTTACTTACATCTACTGAGGTTTTTTTGTTTGTTTGTTTTTTGGGTTTTGGGGTTTTTTTGGTACCAGGGATCGAACTCGGGTCCTTGGCTTGCGAGGCAGGCGCCAGAACCACTGAGCTAAATCCCTGGCCCACCTACTGTTTTTTTGTAAAGAACACAACTCAAAAACAGCCAAATGGAAGGGATACATAGTGCCAGGTGTGGAGAGGAAGGGGCACAGAGCTTCTCTGCCCTCCCCAGGTGTGCCATCCTCCTAGCTTCTTGATATGTTCCCCTATCAGGAACTCTCCAAACCCTGTCATTTATGGCTCTAATGGAGGTTCCATTCTATAGGCATGATAAACTAAATCATTCCTTTGGTGACTGAATCTCTAGCCCTTCTCCCCTACCCAGATGTTGAAGAGGTGAGGCTGAAAGTCTCAACCCTCCAATCACCTGATTAGTTCTTTGAACAACCAGCCCACCTCCTCCAACAGGATCCTCTTTGCTCAAGGAAGTTGAATCTGCTGATTGTACAGGTTGACCTGGAAATTTAGAGTGCAAAAAAAAGAAAATTTGAGAGATTGTGCAAAATCAGTTGTTCCCCACTTCAACGCCTCACCCCCACAGGAATTTGTCTATCTAAGTTTACCCCATGACCTCCTGTCCTGAGATCTGAGCCTTGGCCTCTGTACAGTGAGGGTGAGAAATGATTGTCAAAGGCAAAGGTGCAGGAAAGGCAAGAGTAGGAACCAGTAGTTTTTCTAAGACAGAAACCCTCCACCACCTCCCACAGCTCTCTCATCCTGGTCCCTCAACTGCCCTCTGAGCCTCCCCTAAAATCCAACTTCAGTGATCTTTTCATCTAGCACCCCAAACCTCACACAGAAACACATCCACTCAGTGAAACAAGCCATGAATGTTCATTGGGTAATAATCACGGCCTTCTTCCTGAACAAAGCATCCTGACCTATCTAGGCTCCCCAGCCAGTTCCTGATCCTTGGACTTCTGATTATTGCTTTCTTATCTCCCACACCCCACTCCACCCCTGCCCACCACCAAGTGGTTCTGGCTGCCCTTCATGGCCTCAGACTCCATTCAAAGAAAACCCTCCTTACCCTGCTTTATGCTCCTATCTGACATCCCTCGTGCACCTCTTTCACAGGGTACTCCCATCTCTGTACCTCTTTGGCCGTCTCTTAACGCCTGAAGTCTGGTATGGTGTTCACCTTCCCAGCAGCTCTTCCTGGAGTCACCAATATCCTCTAAGTTGCCAAATCCAGGGGGCTCTTGGCCTCTCTGAGGAAACTGACATTTTAAATAGCTTTGTTTTCAAGAGGAAATTTACACAAGTAATATGTAAGTACATTCTCAGGATACCAAAAGAAAAAAGAAATCAAACCATACCAATATACAGAAAGTGTAAAGAGTAAAACTCAGTTTAACTCCCCTGACCTGCTTTATGTCCTCCTGCCTCAGAGGTATTATTAACAGGTTGCTGTAGGCCCTTCAAAGCCTTTTTCTATTTATTTACTTCCATATATTTTGACTTGGGCTTCTAATATATAAATAGGATCGTGTTGCACAGAGTCCTACCTTATGTTTTTGTTTAACAACACATATTAGAGATTTTCCATTTGATCACACATAGATCTCTCTCTCTCCCTCCCCTGAGGCTCTATTTTTGAGACAGGGTCTTGCCATGTTGCCTAGGCTGGCCCTGAACTCCTAGGCTCAAGTGATCCTCCTGCCTCAGCCTCTTAAGTAGCTGGGAATATAGGCACAAACCACCACACCCAGTCCATCTCTTCTTGATTTAAAGTATTCCACAGTGCTCTATTGTACTGGACAGAAAAGTCATTTCAACATTTTAATTCTATAAACTGTGCTGTAGGCCCCCATTTTCAGTAGTATGGCCTACTTGATATGACCCTTCTAATACAAAATAAGATTCTTGAGCCAGGGATTTAGCTCAGTGGTTTCGCCGCCTGCTGTGCAAGTGCAAGGACCTAAGTTTGATCCCCGGTACAGAAAAAAAGCAAGAATATATATATATATATATATATATATATATATTTTTTTTTTTTTTTTCTGTACCGGGGATCAAACTCGGGACCTTTTGCTTGCAAGGAAGGTGATGGCACCACTGAGCTAAATCTCCAGCCCTCTAATACAAAATAATGAGGATCCACATAAAGCATGATGTTTTTTCTGGAGTCACTGTGTGGCACCTGGTGGGTCTGGAGTCACCTGCCCACCTTCAAACTTTCCTAGGCTGTCTCTCTGGTGCAGAAAAAGGAAGAGGAGTCAGAAGCCACAGTGCAGACCAAAAGTAGATTTATTGCAGCAAAATGAAAGTAAATTTATTGCAGAGGCAGTACAAAGACACTCTGAGGAGTGGGGGGCCCCAGAGCTGAGTGACCACTGGATACAGGGCAGCAGTCTTATCTTCATAGGATAGGGACCATCTCCACCTATTCAGAGGGTCTGCATGTCATTGGTTAATGCACTCGATGCTAAGGTACAAGGTCATACAGTGGTCAGGGTAATTAAAGCCACAGTTTAGGAACATTTCAGGATGCTCAAACCACAAAGGGGTGAGTAGAGCAGTTTCATGAGTCAGTCCAAGGTTATCTCTTCAGAAGTAAAACAACCAAACTGTCTGTTTTCATAGTCACAGAGGCTGCTTTTCTCTTCCCCTCTAAAAGAGCCAGTGTCTCTTACCCTAACTGTACCTAAGAGTCCCATCTTCCTCTACAACTGGAATCAGGAGAAATCTTACAAGAGAAAAGAAAAAGCAAATGCAAACAAGCAAAAACTAAGCTGAAACCAGGTGTGGTGGTGCACAACTGGAATCCCAGCACTCCGGAGGCTGAGGCAGGAGCATCACTATAAGTTTGAGGCCAGCTTGGGCTACATAGTGAGTTCAAGGCCAGCCTGAACTACAGAACAAGACCTTATTTAAAACAAAAACTTTAAGCTATAGCCAGAATGGTATTTAATAGGAATTTACTAGTCAAGGCTACCCTGAAGCAAATGCAAAGGAGAGTCTCCATAAATCCATGAGGCTCAGGCCTAGTATGCACCTGAACCTGAGACTTACATCAAGGTCTCTCTCTCTCTCCCTCTCTCCCTCTCTCTGTCTTTGCAATTCTCCAGAAGAGTGTGAACTTGAGGAGGGAACAAAAGGGTCTCCAGGTGCTTCACATCCAAAGTTTTCCCTAGAACCAAAAGCAGATCCTCTGTCACCTCAACATGTGCTCTCAGTCTAGGAGAACTAAATAAGCCAGGTGTAGTGACACACTCTGCAATCCCAGCTACCCTGGAGGCTGAGATGGTAGGATCCCTTGAGCCCAGGAATTTGGAGGATTCTAGCCTGGGTAAGGTAATTTAGTGACTTAGTGAGAGCCTGCCTCAAAATAAAAAAAAATTTTTTAAAGGACTGGGGATGTAGTTCTGCGCAATGGCCCTGGATTTAACGTGTGTGTTTGTGTGTGTGTGTGTGTGTGTGTGTGTGTGTGTGTGTGAGAGAGAGAGAGAGAGAGAGAGAGAGAGAGAGACAGAGGAAAGAAGACCACAACACTATGTTAGTGGAGTCGGCAGAAACACTAAAAAACAGACATATACTGAGTTCGATCCCCAGTACCAAAAAAAACCCAAACAGATGTATATCCCTGAGAGTGGATTTACGAGCTATCCAGCAAAAATTATGTATGAAATGTCTACAGAAATAAAAGATGGCCTCACAAAAGTAAGCAAGAAGGGCTGGGGACTTAGCTCAGTGGTGCCGCTGCCTGCCTCACAAGCACAAGGTCCTGAGTTCGATCTCCGTACCAAAAAAAAAAAAGCAAGAAAGAAGAGACCATTTGAAAGGATAAAATATAATTAGAAAAAATACATCTTCTAGAAAAGAAAAATGAGCTGGAAACATTGTGGTGCACACGTATAATCCCAGCACTCTGGAAGCCTGAGGCAAGAGGATTGCAAGTTTAAACCCAGCCTGGGCCCAGGGATTTAGCTCAGTGGTTCCGCCGCCACCTGCCCCACAGGCTCAGGCACAAGGACCAGAGTTCGATCCCCAGTACCAACCTGGGCAAATTAGTGATTTAGAGAGATCTTATCTCAAAATTAAAAAATAGAAAATAGAAAAAAGGGGCTGCAGATGTAGTTTAGTGCACAGGCCCTGGGTTCTATCCCCATACCAAAAAAAAGGAAAAAAAAGAAAAGAAGAAAGCCGGGTGTGGTGGCATACCCATCATCCCAGTACTCAGGAGGCTCAAGAAAAGGATTGCTGTGAGTTCGAGGCCATCCCGGGTTACATAGTGATGTTCAAGGCCAGCCTGAACTACAAAGCACGACCTCATCTCAAAAAAAAGAATGATCCAGGAGTGGTATTGCACACCTGTAATTCCAGCACTCAGGAGGCTGAAGTAGGAGGATTGGCATGAGTTTGAGGCCAGCCTGGGCTACATTGTGAGTTCAAGGCCAGCTTGAACTATATAGTGAGACCCTGTCTAGAGAGAATGGGGTGGGGGAGGGGGGAGAATGAGAAGGAGGAGAAGAGAAAGGGAACAGGGTCTTGTTCCGTAGTTCAAGCTCAAGGTGATTCTCCTGCCTCAGCCTTTCAAATGCTGGAATTAGGGGATATGCCACCACGCCTAGCAAAGATAGAACTTTCTGATTGGTCTCACATGTAAAGCTTGGGAAACTGTATTCTGTACATATTTTCTGGATCTTCATGATTGACAGGTCATGCCCACTTGCTCAACCAGCCGGCCACTCCCTAGTCTCCTATCTTATATTCCCCTGAGAGACATAAATCCCCCTAATTCTTTTTTTTCCCCCTAATTCTTTATGGAATGCTGAGGGAGTGACAGATCCAGCAATTAGAGACCTTATTTTTCCATGTTATTTGTGAGAAGTTTTCTAAATTTTATTTCCATGCTTCTTATGAAGAAGAAAGCATGGTATAGAAGTATATTAGGGGGGCCAGGGATTTAGCTCAGCAGCACCCCACCTGCTTTGAAAGCTCAAGGTCCTGGGTTCGATCCCTGGTACCAAAAAAAATAAAAATAAAGACGTTGGGGCCGGGGATTTAGCTCCGGCGCCTACCTTGCAAGAGCAAGGACCCAAGTTCGATCCCCAGTACCAAAAAAAAAAAAGAAGTATATTAGGGGCCGGGGATTTAGCTCAGTGGTGCTGCCGCCTACCTCACAAGCGCAAGGTCCTGAGTTCAATCCCCAGGACCAATAATAATAATAATAATAATAATAATGTATATTAAGTAGACTACCAAAAGCCTAAGAGCTATAGCTCTAACAAATTACCCACATTATCCATGAGTTAAAAATATGAGTCCTAGGCCGGGTATTTAGCTCAGTGTTTCTGCTGCCTGCCTCAAAAGTGCAAGGACCAGAGTTCCATCCCTGGTACCAAAAAAAATATGAGTCCTGGGCCAGGATTTAGCTCAGTGGCACAGAGCCTGCCTGGCAAGCACAAGGTCCTGAGTTCGATCCCTGGTACCAAAAAAAAAAAATGAGTCCAAATACAGGTGCCCATTTAAACTGTGGTGGATTTGGGATCAGAAGTGACTCTTGGCTGAATCTGGAGCAGTACTGAAGTCTCACTTTTTGAAGAGGAGCCAAGAAGTTCACAGGAGTAGCTTTCTTCTTTTCAGTTGTCTTTTCCCTCACACAGTTCAATTGGAGCTGGCTTTATCTTAGACAGGTGAATCTATCTCTGCCACGTTTACTGCAAGGATCACTGAAAAGGGGCCCTTCCATTTTGCTTTTAATTGATCTATAGGGGTTCTTTTTTTCCAAGTTTTTTTTTAAATAATTGATTATGAATTTATTAAAACAGTTGCCTTAGGCATCTGTGATGGTGACTTCAATCTCCACTCCTGGCTCAGTAGTGATGGGAGTAACCTGCTTAACAATCTCAGGACTGTGAAAATCAATGAGTCTCTTGTGGATTCCCATCTGAAACCAATCTCATGTCTTCAAACCTTCACTACAAGGCATTTTTCTTGTAGTGATTCTCAAGGTCTTAGTAGGCACATGAAAGGGCCCTTTCACTTTGAGATTCTTCAGCACACACCTTCTCCAGGGATTTCACACTGCAGCTGCTGAAGGTAATCCTAATTCAGTGAATTGCCACCTCATGTTCCACAGGTGTCTTTCCAGTATCTTTGAAAGCCATGGTGGCAGCACAGCCTCTGGACTGATTTGTTCCTCGGCAAGAACGAACAACAGTGAGTCAGGAGCAGAAGTGGATGGAACTGAAGCCCACTGCACACCCACAACCACGTCTTCTGCAGAAAGCCCTTTTCCCCAAGTTTTAATGAGCACTTAGTCCCCAGAGTGGACACTAGGTGGTCCTCCTGGGCCAGGAGCTGACAGGATTTTGTACTCATACAGATGGATAGTCTGTTTTACTTGACCCAGCCTGGGATTTAGCTCAGTGGTTCCACTGCCTGCCTGGCAAGCACAAGTTCCTGAGTTCGAAAAAAAAAAAAAAAAAAGCTGTTTCACTTGGCCCAGATTAATAATGTTGTAAAAAAAAATCTCATGGTTTAGGGGCCAGGGATTTAGCTCAGTGGTGCCGCCACCTGCCTCGAAAGTGCAAGGTGCGGAGTTCAATCCCCGATACTAGGAAAAAAAAAAAAAAAAGTCATGGTCTCTGAGTCTACTAGCATATCAGAGATAGAAGAGACCTTCCATATAGCATCTCAAATGGGCTCATGTTTAACCTGGTTTTGGGGGTGTTGCAAATCCTCATGAGGCCTATTAAGATTAACTGGAGCCAAGACTCAAGTCTTTTAGCAAAATTTTGCCAGAGTTCACTTTGGCTCTTCTGACCTTTCCAGAGGACTGAGGTCTCCATGCAGAATGGAGATGGTACTTTATTCCTAGAGCCTTTGCCATTCAATGAGTTATTTGAGGGGTTAAAAAAAAGCCCACTGTCACTCTGAAAGGACTGGAATAGTTCAAACTGGATTTTGATTTCTTTGAGGAGCACCTTGATTACTTCCATAGCCTTCTGTGAATGGGTAGGGAAGGTTTCAATCTATCCTGTAAAGGTGTGAATTAGGACCAATATCTGTTTAAATCCCCCACATGGTGACGTATTGGTAAAATCTAATTGCCAGTCCTCCCCAGGGTATGTCCCTCTCCTCTGTACTGGTTCTAACAAAGGAGGTGGTCTGGGCTTGCCTGGGTTATTGTAGACACAGAGTGGGCAAGCTTTGCAGACCTGTTGGGTGGTCTCCACTAGTGCTAGTCCTGTGAAAATTCGGAGGATTTTCCCCTTACGGAAAGAATCATGAAGAGTTTTTATAACCTTCCACTGTGTCTCTGAGGAAGGATCAGTTTATTTTCTAAATATTACTAATTCCCCTTTTTCTCCCATCCAAGAACTAACCAGGCCTACTCCTGCTTAGCTTCTAAGATCAGATGAGATCGGGTGCTTTCAGGATAGTATGGCTGTACTTCCAAAACTGCTATATAGATTTAATGCAATTCCAATTGAGATCCCAGCAGCATACTTCATAGACCTCGAGAAAAAAATCCAAAAATTCATTTGGAGCAAGAAGAGACCCAGAATAGCAAAAGCAATTCTAGGTGACAGAGACATGTCAGGGGGTATCACAATCCCCAACCTGCAACTATACTACAAAGCTACTGTGATAAAAACAGCATGGTACTGACAAAGAAACAGGCTTGAGGACCAGTGGAACAGATTAGAAGATGCAGAAACAACGCCAGACACACTCAGCCATCTCATCTTCGACAAAGGAGCCAAACACCCTCACTGGAGGAAAGATTGCCTCTTTAATAAATGGTGCTGGAAAAATTGGGTTTCAACTTGCCAAAGATTAAAACTAGACCTGTATCTCTTGCCATGCACTAAACTAAAATCAAAATGGATTAAAGATCTAAATATTAAAATAGAAACTCTGAACCATTTGGAACAGAGGTTAGCTAGAACCCTTGAAGACATCGGTGTAGGAAAAGATTTTATGAGAAAAACCTCAGTTGCCCATGAACTAGCCCAAACAATCAACAAGTGGGATCTCTTCTTATTAAAAGGCTTCTGCACAGCAAGAGAAACCACCAGCAGTGTGAAGAGACAACCCACAATGTGGGAAAAAAGTCTTCACCTGCTCTTCCTCAGACAAAGGTCTACTATCTCGAATCTATAAAGAACTTAAAAAGATCAGACTTCTCAAATTTAAAGACCCAGTCCAAAAATGGGTATCTGAAATGAGCAGACATTTCTCAGAAAAAGAAGTAGAAATAGCAAATAAATACATGAAAAAATGTTCAACATCACTGGTCATTCGAGAGATGCAAATGAAAACAACACTGAGATTCCACTTCACTCCAGAAAGAATGGCTGCTATCATGAAATCCACCAATAACAAATGCTGGCGGGGCTGTGGGGAAAAAGGAACTCTGCTCCACTGCTGGTGGGAGTGTAGATTGGTGCAAGCACTGTGGAAATCAGTATGGAGATACCTCAAAGAACTAGGGCTGGAAATCCCATTTGACCCCGCTATTCCACTGCTGGGGATCTTCCCCAAAGAATTAAAAGAATCATACCACAGTGATATACGTGCACCCATGTTCATAGCAGTGCAGTTTGTAATAGCTAAAACTTGGAAACAGCCCAAATGCCCATTAACTGGTGACTGGATAAAGAAAATGTGTTTTTTTTATAAAATGGAGTACTACTCAGCCATAAAAAATGAGAAATTAGAGACATTTATAGCTAAGTGGATGCACTTTGAGGCCATACTCTTAAGTGAAATAAATAGGACACAGATGTGTAAATACCAAATAGTTTCTCTGGCGTGAGAAACTGAAAGTGTAAATAAGGACTAAATGTATAATAGGTCATGTGAAATAGGAAGAAAAGGGGCAAAGGGGAAGGAAATGGGAGGGCTAGGGGAAAGGATAGAAGGGAATGGGATTAATATGAGAAAATGGAAAAATAGGAACAAAATTTTTGTAAATAGGGAAGAATGGAGGGGTTGAAGGGAGGGCTGGGCAAGGGTGAAAAATAAGAACCAAGAGAGATTATGTAAAGGTGCAAATTTCCAGTGACGAATGTCATTATATTGTATACCTAAAATGTACCAATGATTAGAATGAATAATCGATAATGTAAAATAGGAATAAAAGGTCCAAAGGGATAGGGGTAGTGGGAGGCACAGGGGAAAGGAAAGAAGGGAAAGGAAAAAATGATGAGAAATGGAAAAAATGGAAATAAAGTCTTTGTAAATAGGGAAGGGTGGAGGGGGTGAAGGGAGGGCTAGGAATGGGGAAAAAATAAGAACCAAGATGCATTGTATAAAGGTACAATTCCCAATGAGAAATGTAATTGCGTTGTATACCTACAATGTACCAATAAAAGAATTTAATACAAAAAAAAGAGAGAAAGGATAGTATGGCTGTAGACTAACGCCCTTTTTTCATTCCTCCCTGTCTTAAGGCCCATTTATCTTCTGGGGGGGGGGTATAGACAGGTTTTAATGGTTTCTCAGAAACTGGGAATAAGACTAGGGTCTTGAGAGGTTTTCAAGCTGCTATTTTTGCCTCTCTATTAGCATTTTGATATTCCAAGGAGACTCTGGTGTCCTTTGCAATAGTGCCAGCAACCTGCCTGGAAAGATAGACTGCCTTCAATTCTACTAGTAGTTCTCTTCCTAGTAAGGGAACAGACTACCATGGAACAATTATAAAGTCATGGTTGAACATGTGGCCTTCTAATTGACATGTCAGATCAGGTATAAAGAAGCTCTGACTAGGGGTCCCCTCAACCTCGATTATGGCCATAATCCAGAGGAGGCTTTTCCAAAGAAAGAAGATAACACAGAGTAAGCCACTTTTCCATCTATAAAGAATTGAATTTGCTTACCCACGATGTCCAGGGTCACCTGGGGTTCCTCAGAGGAGATGGAGATATCTTCGGGAAGGGGCATTGCAGATTGCCCTGGGGCCCCTTCAGTCTTCTTCATCAGAGAAGAAAGTGAGGGTTTGGGCTGGCCTAGCCCCTGTCTGGGAGCGGAGACAGCCAATTCTCCAGTGCCATGAGTCAGGCACATTGGCCGCCTGACACATGGGGCAGAGCTTGGTACAGTTGCATGCCCAGTGTCCAGTTTCCTTGCATTGAAAACAGAAACTCTTTTCCTGATTTGACTTTGGGTTTTTGCTTGGACTTGGGTATACTTAAAGCATTGCCAATTGTGACAGTCATAAATTTGGCCTCTTTTTTCTCCACCCTTTTCCTTTTCATCCTCATCTAGATTCTGATTGTTGAACACAAAAAAGGTTGTTTTATTCAATTGGTCATACAGGTCTGGGGCTCCATCTAGCCCCTTGAGAAAACAGTATCCCTGCCATTTATTCTGATAATAAAAGCTTTGGTTAAATAAATAAATAAATAAATAAATGCTTTGGTAATTACTTTGTTTAAGGCAGTACAGACAAAAACCTCTTTTTCAGCATTTAAGAGAGAAAAGAAGAAGAAGAAACCCTTAGAAAGTTCTAAGTACAATATAGGGTTTGTTATCTTTTGACTGCAGCTCTACTTTGGTATACTCATAGCCTGCCAAGTTGACCTTCACTGGCTGTTCCTTTTGTTTCACTGAGGCCCTCAGGCACACATTTCTAAATTACATGAATTTCTGTTAGGAGAAACAGGGACAGGATCTGACCAGATTTAGAAAAAAAGGGAAGAGACCCATATGTTCCCTGAAAGCAGAGGCTTTAGCTCTTATCTATAAGGGTGAGATTTCCTGGTATCTGTGAAATCAGTTGAAAAAGAAAAGACAAATGGTGGACAAACATGGTCAAACCATGTAATTGACCCACATGATGAAACAAAATGGCTGACAAACATGGCTTAAAGATCAGGATGGTTGGGCCAGGAATGTAGCTCAGTGGTGCTGTGCCTGCCTGGCAAGCACAAGGTCCTGAGTTTGATTCTTGGTACCAGAAAAAAAAGACACTTGAAGAGGCTGGGAGTGTAGTTCAGTAGTATAGGAATTGCCTAGCATGAACAAAGACCAGGATGGCTCCTTGAGGGTTTAAGAAACAGGTCCAGAGAAAGTGACTCACTAAGGACACCTAGAGATAAAAGGCCCCCTAGGGGAAAAGTGTAGATAAGACTTTGACCATGAAAAGGAGCAGGCTTGGGCTCAGCCTGCCTGGTAAATGCAAGGTCCTGAGTTTGGTACGGGGGCGGGGAGTAAGAAAAGAAATGGCTCACCAATTGAACTTATTCCAGGTCTTTCTTGCCTTGAACAAAGAATTGAATGAGACAAGCCAAAAACAGTGCCAAAAATTTATCGGAAAAGTTAAGGAATGAAGGGGTAAGGAAGAACCTGGCTATGCAGAGTGAACTTGGGCTGAACTAAAGAGAAGAAAGGATAAAAGCAAAAATAGAAGTACACCCTAGTCTAGAAGACATAGAGTGGGCTACTGTGAAGAGTCACAATAGCTAGCTCCCCCTGGGATCTCGTCATCTACCTTGTAGAAGCCTGAAAGAAGTCCTAATATAGGGGCAACAGAGGTACTCTCAAACCTACTAGATGTTTGATGCCCTGAGATCATGTTCCTCAAAATTGAAGAATAAATTCTGAGGAACAACAGAGGTTAAGAGTAGGAAATTTTATTGAGGGAGAGACAACCTGAAAGAAACAGGAGTGGACCTAGAAAGTGGATTGCCACAGACTCCACTTACAGAGGAGGTTTTATAGAGCAAAATCAAGGGGTGAGTACAAGGTAGAACAAAACTATGTACAGCTAAAATGTACCGATAAATGTTTTGCTTCAAAAAAAATAATAAAGTAGGGCTGGGGATTTAGTTTAGTGGCACTGCTGCCTGCTTTGCAAGTACAGGGTCCTGAGTTCAATCCCTGGTACCAAATAATAATAATAATAATAATAATAAAGTACTGAAAGAAAAAAAACCCCATGATCAACCAATAGGATCACAAGTATAGTCATTTAGGTAATATTGATCCAATGGGGAAGCAAGTCATGTAGCAAGCATACATGGATGACATCATTAACCTTGATCAATAATTCATAGTTTCAGTCTTGTCTTTCTCTTAGTAGTCTTAGTCTTCGTTTTTTTGGGGTTTTTTTAGTACCTGGGATCAAACTCAGGACCTTGCGCTTTCAAGGCAGGCGCCAGAACCACTGAGCTAAATCCCTGGCCCAGTAGTCTTAATCTTAGTGGGTGGGAAAAGATGGTCCACCCTTAATGAGATAATGGTTTATTTATGGATCTCAAAAGGGTGATACTCAAGCTTTTGTTTATCCCTCAGAGGTATGTGGGCATTTCATCTTTATTTTGAGGCCCGGCATTCATTAAATGCAACTCCAGCCACAGTTTTGATGTTGTCTCATCTTCTGCACTAACTCTTGAGGGCCTAGCCCTGTCTACCTACAATACTTCTACCTAATTTAGCTGTCTGTATCAGTCCCACATACAGAATCTCAGGAACTATTTGGCACTGTCATGGTGATATATGGGGAACAGATGTAACTCCCAAACCTGCTAAATATCCAAAACACAAATTTGTGTTCTCTAAAATTGAAGAATGAATTCTGGGAACAATGGAGGTTAAGAGTAGGAAAAATTTATTGAGAGAAAGAAAGTTTCTAAGAGTGACAGAAGGGGCACTGGAAAATGGGCTGCCCCTTCACCCAACTTCTCAAAGGTGTTTAATGGGACAAAGACACAATGTGAGGTGGGTTCAAGGTGGGACAAAACTATAGTTAACTAGTAAGATTACAAGTACAGTTGGGGATCCAATGGGGAAGCAAGTCACATGGCAAGGGTACAAGGATTTTCAGTAAGGGTGAGTCAGGGATCCTTCTAGGAAAGGGTGAGTTAAAAACCTTGGCCCCCACCTAGGTGATTGATATCTATTTAGGGTATCAATCACTGCTATTCATCCGTGGGTATGGTAGTTTCTCTCCTTTTACAATGCTGGCCTTCAGTGACTGTGTCTTGATTGTCCTCCATGTTGGCTCCTCTAGGGCCAGCCCTGTCTAACTACCTACAAGATATCTAATTAACTTAACTATTCTACAATACTGGGTCTTGTAATTAACCGGTTCTGCTATTTTCCCAGCCAGCTTTGCCAAGCTGTACTTTGTTGGGAGCCATTCTACATAATTTTGGGGAAAAATCATTTCATAATTAAAGTATGATTACAGCTGTCTAAGGCCCAATGTCACCTTGCCTTCCAGCCAGCTGTGGCATGCAGAAACATAACTCTGTTTTGCCTTGGGTTACAAATTGAGGGCTGGATGGTCCTGTGATACTGTAAAGCTCAAGGGCAAGAATACATTAGCTGAAGACATCCTGGTTCTTCAAGAACCGAGCAGTAATAATTTAAAAAAAAGAGATACAAAGATTTCACCTGGAGGGTGGAGAAATTTTTATCAGCATGCTGTCTCATCCCACCTACTATTGTAAGAATATTCTTCTGGGGGAGACTTTGAGGAACCAGGAGCAACAGCAAAATGTGCTGCTCTTCATGATATGATAAAAGGGCTACAACAGATCGTTGAATATCAATACAATTTGAGAGGTGAAAATGGACAACTAAAAAGAAATGCTGACAGGACAAGGGAAAAGCTGAACTCTCACAAACAGGACTCTTGGTGTCATGCTTGATGTCCTGACTGAGTGTGAGTGCTATCCACCCTAAAGGACTATGAGAATAATATTGTCAAACTTGTACATGAAATGAAAATCAAAGAGGAAGAACATAAGATAGAAGGGCCGGGGATTTAGCTCAGGGGATCCGGCGCCCGCCTCCCAAGCACAAGGTCCCAAATTCGATCCCCGGTACCAAAAAAACCACAAAAAAAACCATTAAAAAAAAAAAGCCCCGAGGATTTAGCTCAATGGTTCCGGCGCCTGCCTCGCAAGCCCAAGGTCCCGAGTTCGATCCCCGGCAGAAAAAAGTTGAATTAAATGAAGAAAAGCACAAAGATCTAATAAAGAAAAAGGAGATGTAAATCTCAGAGTTAAATGCAAAGTTAATAACTCAAGAAAAAGAAAAGCAAAATGAAATAATCAAACTACAGCTGGAGTTTAACGCCAAACTAGCAAGAGTTCAGATTAAGTCAAAACCATATCCAGATGTTAATATTTCCCCCACAGAGTATCTACAGAAGGAAGCTTCAACATCTTCAAGAAGAAAAAAGCAAAGAGATTGCAGTTCTTCGTAATACCATTCACAATTTGGAGCAGCGCCTTTCTATCGGCAAAGATTCTCACCCTAAACGTAAACGATTTTGAGTATAACAGTAAATTCATTAATTACTATTTACTTTTTTAAAAACCTATTGAAAAATTCGCTTCCATTTTCAACACAAGTATACTGCCTAAATAGCCTAAATAATAAACGAGACAGCTTTAAACATTAAAAAGAAAAAAAATACTCTCCTTCTTGCCCTCATCAACGTAAGATCCTCAGTGACCTAATATCCTCATCAACACAGGATTACCGAGACCTTGTGAGTCACCTGATACTCCCTCCAATTGTTGTATGAACCCAATAGTGGCTAGCTTGGAGTGTCTTTGTCTTTGCCCACTCTGAACCACTGACGTCCCTGCCCGCCATGTACTTTGAAATTACGCAAGTCTGTATTGTCTTTCTCTCTTTAGCCCTCACTGTCCCCCTTTCCAGGCAGTGGGAGGATTGATCACCCTCCAAAACCACCTCCCTGTATCAGGCTGGAGTAGGCAGCTAGTCAAGTAGGAGACTGAGATACCAATAACTATTTTTGCCAAGAGAACGAGAAAGCTGAACAAAGTATTGGGAAGAACAAAAAGTTGGGGGCAGAAAGGCATACTAAACTCTACTTCCACAACTCGGTTAGTAACAGGCTCTCCAGCAGCCCCCAGCCTGTGTGACTATGGATGCTACCACTGGGGATGGATCCCTGAGGCCCAGACCCACACACCATGGGCCTCAGCTCACAGTGCCCCAGCTCATGACCCTGCCGAAGTGGGGCACAGGGTGGGGGAATATCTGGGACTCAGCGACTGGGACACAGGCTCACTGGACACATGCCATCCCACATGGTGGGACACACTAGGGAATTGTTCCAGAGAAATGAGAAAATTTCCACGGGCTGGGGATTTAGCTCAGTGGTTTCACTGCCTGCTGCGCAAGCGCAAGGACCTGAGTTCGATCCCCGGTACCAAAAAAAAGAAAAAAGAAAACAGGAGAAAACTTCCTGAGTTCCCAGCTTCCACTAGCTTTTTTCTCACCCTCAAACAAAACTAACAAAACTGCTTACCTCCTGGCTGGCCTTAACAAGAAATATGTTACTAGATTCTGGGGTTCTGTAGGCTCTTTCCAGGTCCTTGGTGCTCTGAACAAAGAATTGGGCAAGACACATAATAAAGCTGGGGATTTAGCTCAGTGGTTCTGCCACCTGCTTCGCAAGCACAAAGTCCCGAGTTCAATCCCTGGTACCAAAAAAAAGAAAGAAAACAAAGACACATAATAAAGGTAGCTAGGTTTTACATTAAGATAGGAAAAGCAGGAACTCTTAAATTGCCCAGACTAGTCTCAAATTTATGATCCTCCTGCCTCAGCCTACCAGAGTAGTAGAATTACAGGTGTGCACCTATAATTTTAGGCTTTTATAAATTTTATAAAATTTATGCCTGGCTTTTATAAATTTTATCTGAACAATTTTATGCATAGTTTTGGTATTCATTTCTCATGGTTATAGTTAATACTGTAGAATACTGTGTCTCCCACTTTGTACCTGCCTCACCACATGGCTTTGCTGTATAAAACATCTTTGAAAAGTGGGGTGGGTGGGCAACCCACCTTTCAGTCCCTCTTCTGTCTTAGAAGCTTTCTCTCAATAAATTTTTCCTACTCTTAAAAAAAAAGATTCTCAAAGTGCGATTACTTTGATATCCTTGCAATAACTTTGTAAAGTAGATATTACTGTAATTAGTAAACACTGCAAGTTGTTGCCTTCTAGACATGGTCCCAGTATGTAGTCCAGGCTGGCCTGGAACTCACAGTGATCCTCCTGCCTCAGCCTCCCAAGTGCTGGGATCACAGGCCTGTGCCACCACACCTGGCCTGCTGTTGCTTTCTTATGCATGAATGCTAATAAAATGTTTCACCTAAATTATCTTGTTGTTTTACCATTTCAACACAAGGCTCATTTCCAAAAACATTAATCTGTTTCTTGCCAACTTTCTGAATTAGCTAGGAGATATTTTCCTGACTATAAAAGGTTTGTTTTGTTTGTAGGGCTGGGGATTTAGCTCAGTGGTTTCACTGCCTGCTGCACAACCCCAAGGACCCGAGTTCGATCCCTGGTACCAAAAAAAAAAAAAGTCTCGTTTTGTTTTTGAGACAGGGTCTTGATATGCAGTTCAGGGTGACCTTGAACACACCATGTAGCCAAGGCTGGCCTCAAACTTGCAGTGATCCTCCTGCCTCAGCCTCCCGAGTGCTGGAATTACAGGCATGTGCCACCACACCCGGCTCCTGATATAAATGTAATACACAGCCAGATATGGTGGTGCACCCCTATAATTCCAGATACTCAGGAAACTGAGGCAGGAGGATGGCAATTTCAAGGCCTGGACAACTTAGTACTTTAGCAAAACCCTGTCTCAAAATAAAAAATAAAAAAGGACTGGGAAATTTGCAAAGGCCCTGGGTTCACATCCTAGTACAGAAAGAGAGAAAGAAGGAAGGAAGGAAGGAAGGAAGGAAGGAATGAGCATCTCTCACCTAAATTAGTAACCAGGACTCATGAAATCCCTGCCACCTCTGCCAGATCTGATTCTTCTATAATCCCAATATCATTAAGTTGTTTTGAATTTCCTGTTTTCACTTCAAAATTTTTCTTTATTGTTTCACCACACATGAAACAGACAATTTCAATCTCTTATGGTTCAAACTGGTGCCCATTCCAAACAATAGCTTGTTTTGTTTAGTCTGGATTTTTCTGTAAATCATATTGCATGCATTCTTCAATGGTTTGCTTTCTCAGTCATGAGATTCATTCGTGTTGATTTGTGCAGCCACACTGCATTATTTTTCACTCCTCTACCATGTCTGGACCCATCTTATCTATTTTGTTTACCTATTCTACTTTCAAAGCATCATAATTTTTATTTCTTTGCACTTATGTATTATATTTATATGGTCATATTTTCATATATATATATATATATATATATATATATATAAATGCAGTCATCCCTCAGTATCTGTGGGGCATTGGCTCCAGGACCCCCACAGATAACCAAATCCCAGATGCTCAAGGCCCTTATAGAAAATGGATGGTATTTGCATAGTCTATGTACTGTATATGTTCGTGTATGCTTTAAATTTCTCTAGATTACTTAACATTCCTAATATAATCAAGTTCTATGTAAATAGTTGATATACTGTATTGTTAAAGGAATCATGATAAGAAAAGTCTGTACATGTTTAGTATAGATGCAGTGTTTTCTGAATATTTTTTGTACCTAGTTGATTGAATCTGCAAATGTCAAACCCACCAAATACAGAAGGCCAGCAGTATATAATTAAGATACAATTGTGTTTATCATTGATATCTTGGTTTTCCATCTAAAATATTTAAGATAATTTGTACATTTTTAAAGCTTTGTAAAATACTATGTGTATGACTTCCTAATACTATGTACATATAATAATTTACTTAAGCATTCACTTAATGTTGGATGAAATTTAATTTTCCTCCAACTTTTCATCAATAAACAATACCACAATGAAAAAGCCTTTCATTTAGAACCACTCATTAGACACAGGGGAAAAGAGACACAATGAAGAAGGAGCTGAAGAAATTAAAATGTAGCATAAGTATGAAAAATATGTAAGACTTAAGAATTATTGAGTATAGAATGAAACCTTGGATGAAATCTCAGTAGGATCCTGTGGAAAGAATGTAGAAAAGTGATATATAAAGAGATTAAGGAAGACTATTCCAGAACCCATGAAATGTTTGAATCCACACATATAGGATGCACAGTGTAATATCGAGATGAATAGAAAGCAATTCATCTGTAGATTCTAGAAGGAAATGAAAGAATACTAAAGATAAAGAGTTATAAAGGCAAGGGCCTGGGATTTAGCTCAGTGGTGCCGCCACCACCTGCCTGCAAGCCCAAGGTCCTAAGTTCGATCACCTGTACTAAAAAAAAAAAGAGGAACCACAGCAAGAACTTTAGGGGGCCTGGGATTTAGCTCAGTGGTTTCACCGCCTGCCTCGCAGGAATTATAAAAGCAGTCAGAAAGTTAAAAAAAAAATTTAAAGACCTTGTAATTCTTCATGTTGAATTGGAAATATTAATGTAGACTTGGGCCTTATTTTTCTTTCTTAATAATATGTATTTTCCAGTTCTATCTTCTGAAGACATGACAACCCAAGAGCAATAAGTATTCTTAATGACCAATTTTGCTCTCTAAATATCATTTCTAGCCAGTCATGGGGGTACACACCTGTAATCCCAGTACTTGGGAGGCTGAGGCAGAAGGATCTCTGAATTTGAGGCCAGCCTGTGCTATATAAAGAGCTCAAGGCCAGCCTGAACTACGTAGTGAGACCTTGTCTCAAAAAAGATAATAATAGCCAGGGATTTCGCTCAGTGGTTTCACCACCTGCCTCGAAAGTGCAAGGTCCTGAGTCCGATCCCCAGTACCAAAAAAAAAAAAAGATAAATAACAAAAATGAAAAATAAAAATAAATACCACTTCTCACTGGAAGGAAACCAAGGTTCCCTGGAGAGACGGGTGATGAAGGACAAACCAGGAAGTTCTCAGTGAACTACAAAGTATAGAAGTTGTCAACAACCACTACAACACAGAAGCCAAGTTGAAGGTACATTGGCTCAAGATGGGATAATTTTATTTTTATTTTTATTTTTATTTATTTATTTATTTTTTGGTGCCGGGGATCGAACTCAGGTCCTTGTATTTTTATTTTTTTAATAAATTTTATTTTATCCCCCCCCAGCAAGATGGGATAATTTTAGCATTAAAAATAATAATTAGCAATGATTACATTTTATTGAAGCACATAAAATGCATAAAATTCCATAATTTTATAATTGCACACAGCCCTCAGCAATCACCTTGATCAGATATCAACTGCATTTTGGTCCAGAAATTTAAAAAAGAGTGGTTTCTAATAAGCTCCAGTTTGTAATTAGAAAAGGAATGATAAAATTAGAAGGGACTCACTATTTTGCGATCCCTAATTGAGTAATGGGTGAATTCAACATCAAAGTGCAACAACCACCAAACACAAAGCACTTCGTGATGTGATGTAATAGGAAGTGCACGGTGACACCTATGACATTTTTTTTTTTTTGATACCAGGGATGGAACTCAGGTCCTTGCACTTGCAGGGCAGGCGCCAGAACCACTGAGCTAAATCCCGGGCCCGACATATATTTTTTTGGTACCAGGGATTGACCTATGACATATTTTTGCCAGAAACAAAAACCAAACAAAACCTAAAATTTTTTTGAGCCCTAGAGTGTTTCACTTTTATTTTTAGCAAAACATTTATTGGTAAATTTTAAACATACATAATGAGAGCATTCATCATAGAGAATTTGTACCAGTATGTGGTGTATCTCCTTTTTTTTACCCATTCACCTCCCTCCCTTATGTACAAAAGCTTTGTTTCCATTTTTTTCTTCGATGCTCTTATTTTCTTTTCTTGTCCCTTCTTTCCTTTCCCTCTTCCCTTGTTCCCCTTCTCATTCTAACATTTTTTTCCCATTTCCTGGTGTCTATTGTACATTTTAGTTATTTCCACTTTCAGTTTCTCACACCAGAGAAGCAACGTGATATTTAAACGTGTGTTCTATTTATTTCACTTAAGAGTGTGGTCTCAAGGTGCATCCATTTAGCTATAAATGTCTGAAGCTCATCCTTCCTTATGACAGAATAGTACTCCATTGTATAAAAAACAATGGAGTCGGTTGACGGGTATTTGGGCTGTTTCCAACATTTAGCTATTACAAACTGTGCCACCTTGGGCCAGGGATTTAGCTCAGTGGTTTCGCCGCCTGCTGCACAAGCGCAATCCCCCGTACCAAAAAAACCCAAAAAACAAAAAACTGTGCCGCTATAAATATGGTGTGCAAATATCGCTGTGGTATGATGCTTTTAATTCTTTTAGGAAGATACCAAAATAGGAAATAGCTGGGTCAAATGGAACTTCTGGTTTTAGTTCTTTGAGGAATCTCCACACTGATTTCTACAGTGGTTGCACCAGTTTACACTTCTACGAACTACCAACATAGGAGAAGGGCTCTTTTTCCCCACAGGCCCTCCAGCATTTGTTATTGGTTGATTTCTTGATAATACCCATTCTTTCTGGAATGAAATAAAATCTCAACATTGTTTTATTTTGCATCTCACAAATGACCAATGATGTTGAACATTTTTTCATATATCTATTTGCTGTTTCTTCTTCTTTTTCTGAGAAGTGTCTATTCATTTCAGATGCCCGTTTTTTGGATTGGGTCTTTAAATCTGAGGGGTCTGATTTCTTTGAGTTCTTTACAAATTCTAGATATTAGTCCTTTGAGGAACACCTGGAAAAAAATTTTTCCTACACTATGGGTTGTCTTTTCATTCTGTTGGTGGTTTCTTTTGCTTTGCAAAAGCTTTTTAATAAGATGAGATCCCAGTTGCTGATTCTTTGTGACAGTTCCAGTGCAGCTGGGGTTTTATTCATAAGGTCTTTGCCTACACCAATGTCTTCAAGGGTTCTACCTATTCTACCTTCCAGCAGATTAAGTGTTTCAGTTTTAATATTTAGATCTTTGATCCATTTTGATTTTAGTTTAGTGTATGGTGAGAGATATGGGTCTGGTTTCGATCTTCAGTGAATGGAAAACCAGTTTTTCCATCTTCCAATCTGTTCCATTGATTCTCAGGTCTGGGACTTTTTTTTTTTTTTTTTTTTTTTTTTTTTGCCAGTACCATGCTGGGGTTTTTGTTTTTTCCAGTGCTAGGAATCAAACTCAGGACTTTGCACTTGTCAGGCATGGGCCATCCTGTTTTTATCAGTAGCTTTGTAATATAATGTCAAGTCAAGAATTGTGATGCCCCATGCCTTGCCTTTCTTGCCCAGAATTGCCTTTGCTATTCTAGGTCTCTTCTGGTTCCAAATGAATTTTAGGATTGTTCTCTAATTTTGTGAGATATACTATTAGAAATTTTTTCAGGTTTACATTAAATTGGTATAACAATTTTGGAATATGGCTATTTTTTTTTTTTTTTTGGTACCAGGAATCTAACTTGGGACCTTGCGCTTGCAAGGCAGGCACCGGAACCATTGAGCTAAATCCCCGGCCCTGGCCATTTTCACTATATTAGTTCTTCCTACCTAAGAACAAGGGATATCTTTCCATTTCCTTTTTCCTTTTTTTGGTACTGGGGATCAAACTCAGGTCCTTGCACTTGCGCAGCAGGCAGCGAAACCACTGAGCTAAATCCCTGGCCCATCTTTCTATTTTCTGATCTCCTTTTTCAGAATACTATAGTTTTCAATGTAGAGGTCTTTTACTTTGTTTGTTAATTTGATTCCTAGGTATTTTTCTTTTTTCTTTCTTTCTTTCTTTTTTTGGGGGGGGGATGCTATTGTGAAAGGTGTTGTTTCCCTAATTTTTCTCTCAGTGAACAAAACCTAAATTTAATCAAAGCTCTAGATATAACTAACAATTTGTAGAAAATATAAAGGCTAGAGGAACAAGAGAAATGACACCTTGAGGAAGCAATTAGCTAAATTCTGATTGTAGGAAATTCTCCTAGACAAGCGGCCTGTTCTTGCCAACAAACAAATAGCATAAAAAGGTGGGTGGAATGGAACTAAACAGGTAAGAGGAAAGATCAACTGCACAGTATGGGCTGTAAATGCTGAGTTGAACCAACCAGCTGTTATGGCTTGTAATCTAGATTCCCCCCCCCCGCCCCCCAAAGCTTCATTCCCTCATTGGTGGAGCTTTTCAGAGCTGGTTGGATCTAGGGCATGTGATACTGGGATAAAGGGTGTGTGGTATTAATTAGTCCTCTGATTGGAATTAACATAGTTCTGTGTTGGGAGCAAGTCTACATAATTTTGGGGGAAAATTATTTCACAATTATTATGATTAGGCCTAGTTTTCCTGCCTACAGGCCAGCTATGGCATGTCGAGACATAACTCCCTTTTTGCCTCCAGTCACAGCTAAAACTTCAATGGTCCCATGAGGGGACTGCCACTCCAGGGCAGGATTACACCAGCTGAAGACATCCTGGTTCCTTGAAAACCAAGTAGTAAAATTTCACCTGGGGAGGGACAAATTCCTTATCAACTTAACTCATCACAACTACTATTGTAAGAATGCTCTCCTTCAGTCCTCCTCAAAATAAGAATCTCATGACCTAAGATCTTCATTAGCATAAGACCCTCATCTACGTAAGACTACCTCTACCCCCTAAGTCACCTGATACTCCCTCCAATTATTGTGTGTACCCAATAAATGATGGCTAGCTCAGAGAATCTTTGTCTTTGCCCACTCTAGGCACTGACCACCTGCCCCCCATGTACTTTGAAATTACACAAGTCTCTGTTGTCTTTTTTTCTTCAGCCCTCACCATCCTCCTTTCTAGGCAGTCAGAGGATTGATCACCCTCTGATAGTTCTGGGTATGACTGATTGGATTTATTGAAGACAGAAGCCCCACCTCAGGTGTGGGTGGCACAAACCTAAAGGCTTGTAGCCTAGATGGAATAAAAGGAAAAGGCAGGCTTGCTGCTGCTGTCTTCTTCCTGCCATGCTACAGACTGTTTCTCCTCTGCAATGGCCCTCTGCCGTGGATCAGCCAACTATGGACTAAAACCTCTGCAAACTGAGCCAAAATAAACCTTTCCTTCTTCAAATTTAGGTGTAGGGTATTTTGTCTTGGTGACAAGAAAAGTAACTAAGATAACAACCTTAAAAAGGAACAATCAGATAAATTTGAACATACACGAGGAATTGGATGATATTATGAAATTAAAATTAAAGCAAAAGGTCCTTATCTATGAAAGATACAACCTAGGCAGTCACCACTGAACCTCCTCTCCCTGACTCAGATTTCCCCCCACACCCAGCCTCCACTACCTTCCCCATGGCCTGCCTGAGGAGGAGGTGGAGGAGGAGGATGTGCAGATGGCACATGATGGTACAATGGCACGTGAAACACCTGGTCACTGTAGCTTTAGGCAGTATGTGCCCCCCAAAAGCCTTCAAAATATGGTAAATATTATGCCCTTCTAGATGCAAAGACATATACTTTCAATTTAGAAATTTATCATGGAACTCAGCCATGAGGTTCTTATTCATATAGTAACAGACCAAGTGATGTTATGAACAGACTTGTAGCCATCTCCAAAAACAACGTGACATTAGCAGTTGGTTTACCAATTTCCAGGTAATGTTACATTTGCCAACAGAGCACAAGTAGACCAGCTAGGAACTGTATGCAAGAACAAAGCAGAAATTTCCAACAAAATGTTGCAAGTTCAAAACAGAATTGTATAGTACAATCTTTGGATTTCAGAAAGATATAACATTGGCCTCAAATATGGCAATGAAAGACAAACTGGTACTGCTAATCTCAATATTGCTCCATGATGGAAAAACTGAGAGAGACACCTCGACAAAACTGTGTAGGGGACAGGGGAAGGGGACGTTACCAGAACCTCTGCAGTTAGTCCTGGTCTCCTGCGAGCCACGGCAGCACACGGCGAATTACAGGAAAGGTAGAAAAATGAGACCGAGAAGAAGCTGAGCTTTGGGTCTGATCAGTGCTGCTCTGGGCAGCAAAGACAAAAGCCCCCAGTTTACCACACCTTTTATTCAGTACATCGGGAGAAACAAATGTAACAGATGACTTGCAGAGAGTTCAATACTTCACATTCACATTGGGATAAACAAGGTGTAACGGAAGGCTTGCAGAGAGCTCAGTACATCTCCGGCAAACAAGATGTTAATCAGTCCAAGAACAATGAGGAACTCAGCAGATGTTTGTTCTCCCAGGATGTTTCTTGTCCTGGAGAATCACAGCATCACTGGATCACTGAAGTCTCAGTTGTGACCGGAGGCCAAACTGGAGTTATTCTGTAGCTGGGCTGTAGGCAAGAGAACTAGGCTAACCAAATGATTTATCCCTAGAATTATGTAGCATTGCTCCCAACAAAACTGAAGTCTGAAATGATAACTTTTTACAACAAAACCAAAGGTGGAGTAGATGTTGTTGATAAGATATGCAGCAAATATGATGTCACTTGAAACACAAAGTATTGACCAATGGTTGTATTTTACTCGATCATAAACATGTGTGGCATGAATAGTTTGATAGTTTATAAAGAAAATAACAAGTGCAAAATATCATGGAGAAATTTTCTTAGAGGATTGGAACTCATAAGAGATCATTTACGACACAGGAAGAGAAAAATGTTTCTGCCCAGGGAACTACACACAAAAAATGTGGAGCACAATGGTAAGTTTACAGGTGAACAGGCAGGTGCAACATCACAAAGACATAGTATGACAACAGGAAAGCCAAAAAGATGCCAGCTGTGCCCTACAAAAAAGGACGGGAAAACAAAATATATGTGTTATCAGTGTAAGTGATACTTGTGCATGGAACATGCGGTTTTCCTGTGTGAAGACTGGGCATGACAAAAATTGAAGCCACAATTATTTCTGGGGTAGACTTTGGTTTGTATTTTCATTGTAGTTCACATGGGTATTTATTTCTGATGTTATTTTTTTAGGTTTTGTAAGCAGGTACACAGCTGATGTGAAACTGTTGATGTTTATTCTAAGCACTCGTTATATATTTGATATTTTATTTTACTCATACTTATTTTCCTAAGCGCATGTTGTATAATATAGTAAGAAGCTCCTGACAAAACAGCAAGACCAGTGAGATGCTGAGTATGTCCTACAAAAAAGACAGGAAAGTTAAGCACACGTGCTGTCAGTGTAAGGGAGACTTGTGTACGGAAAGTGAAGTTAAGTGTGAAGACTGCCTTGGGTGTGACAATTGAAGCAATGATTATTTTTGTTGTAGAGTTCTATTGGTATTTTCATAGTAGTTCTTTTTTTCATACTGGGGATCGAACTCAGGACCTTGCACTTGCAAGGCAGGCAACAGAACCACTGAGCTAAATCCCCAGCCCTTCATAGTAGTTCTTATAGGAATTTATTTCTGATGCTATCTCGTAGGTTTTGTAAGCAAGCACATAGCTGATGTGAAAATGTTGATGTTTATTCTAAACATGCAATACATAGTAAGAATTTAATACTTTATTTTACTGATATGTTCCTGTTAACTATACATTTTGTATAATATAATAAGAACCTCCTGACAAAATAGCAAGACTAGAAAGATGTCATGTATGTCCTACAAACAAGACAGGAAAGTTAAGTACATGTACTGTCAGTGTAAGTGATATGTGTATATGGGATGTGCTGTTGTCATGTGTGAAGACTGCCTTAGGTGCAATAATTGAAGTAAAGATTATTTTTGTTGTAGAGTTCTATTGGTATTTTCATATTGGTAGCTCTTATAGGAATTTATTTCTGTTGTTATTTTTTAGACTTTGTAAATCAAAAAGCAGTTGATATTGTAAATTATTATACTTTTTTATAAACACACAATAAATATTAAATATTCAACACTTTTTAAAAAAAGATACAACCTGATCCATATATTGTATATTTGCTTTAAATGCTCCAGCAAAAACCAAAAATGCCTTTGGGGAGGAGAGGTAGAATAAAGAAACACTATTGAGACCAGGGATTTAGCTCAGTGGCGCTGGCGCCTGCCTTGAAAACACAAGGTCCCTAATTGGATTCTTGGTACCAAAAAAAGAAAGAAAGAAAGAAAGAAAGAAAGAAAGAAAGAAAGAGGGCTGGAGATTTAGCTCAGTGGTTTCACTGCCTGCTGCGCAAGCACAAGGACCCGAGTTTGATCCCCAGTACCAAAAAAAAAAAAAAAGTTACCAAAAAAACCCAAAACCAAAAACAACAACAACAACAAAATAGCCCGGGGATTTAGCTCAGTGGTTCCGGCACCTGCCTCGAAAGCACAAGGTCCTGAGTTCGATCCCCGGTACCAAAAAAAAAAAAAAAAAAAAAATTCTGGGATGAAAGAAAGACTACTGACAAAATGTTGATTACTGTTGAAGTTGGGTGTTAGAAAGGTATATAAGCATTACACTCTTGTCAGGCATCATGGCACACACCTATAATCCCAGCACTTGAGAGCCTGAGGCAGGAGGATTGCTGTGAGTTTGAGGCCAGCTTGGGCTATGTAATGAGCTCAAGACCAGCCTGAAATACATTGCAAGACTCTGTCTCAAAAAAAAAAAAAAAAAAAAAGAAAGGCCGGAGATTTAGCTCAGTGGTTCTGCCGCCTGTCTCACAAGCACAAGGACCTGAGTTAGAGCTCTGGTGCCAAAAAAAAAAAGGAGAAACCATTATATACTCTTTCTTCCAAAAGGAACAAGAGCTATTTGGGAATATATTTGAAATTTTTCATAATAAATCCCCCCCCCTCAGTACTGGGGATTGAACTCAGGACCTTTCACTCTCGAGGCAGGCATGGCACCACTGAGCTAAATCCCCGGCCCCTGATTGCCTTAAAAAATACTTTATTATGGGATGGGGATTTAGCTCAGTGGCACCACACCTGCCTCACAAGTGCAAGGTCCTGAGTCAGATCCCCTGTACCAAAAAAATAAAACCAATCAGAAATGGAAAGTCATATCACTTATAAGGAAACAACTATTAAAGTGAGAGATTTCTCAGCAGCAAGAGTAAATGGAACATAACAATAACATATTCAAATGATAAAGTGAAAATAACTTTCATGCTAGAATTATATAGTCAGCAAAACCAACTCTGAAGAATAAAGCAAATTAAGAACACTTCCAGATTTTTTTTTTGGTACCAGGGATCGAACTCGGGTCCTTGCGCTTGTGAGGCAGGCGGCAGAACCACTGAGCTAAATCCCCAGCCCGACATTTCCAGATTTAAAAAAAAAAAAAAAAAACCAACTGAGTTTAGCGCGAATAAACCTGTACTAAAAAATACTGAGGACTGTTCCTTGGAAAGACAGAAAATTATAAAAAGCCAGTGATTCAAGAAGAAATGTGAAAAAATTAATAAACATGTAGGTAAACAAATGCTGCCTATACTGATAATTATATAATTTTAAACTTCATGTTTTTAAATCACTTGTTACTCATACGTAGAAGAACTTTTTACTTTTATGTGTTGATCTTGGATGTGGCCAGTTAGTTCTCTTGTTAGCTGTAAGAGTTTTTCCAGTGATTTTCTTTTTTTTTTTTTTGGTACTGGGGATCGAACTCAGGTACTTACACTTGCGCAGCAGGCGGCGAAACCACTGAGCTAAATCGCCGGCCCTGATTTTTTCTAGGTACACAATAATAACATCTACAAATCATATTTTCTTCCATTCCAAAATGCACAATTTTTGTCATCTTGTCTTAGTAGAACCTTCAGTGTAGTTGAAAAATAGCAATGATCGTGGAACTTGTTTGGGTGTTCGTTTTAAATTTTACATAAATGCTTCCAGCATTTCACCATTAATTATGCTACTGATTTCTGGTAGTTTTCCTTTATCATGTTAAAGAAACTAATCTTAGGTTGCCAAAGTTTAATGAATTCAATAAAAGCTGAGGCCTTATGTGGTTCAATATCACTATAGAGTCCCATTCAAAGATATGTTATCTGGCCTCAAAATAGAAATCAAGAGGAAATTTTAATTCTACTAAAAGGACACACTTTCCATGACCCTCAGACTCGGTTGGTCTCTCTCTCTCTCTCTCTCTCTCTCTCTCTCTCTCTCTCTCTCAAAAAGCTATGTAGTGCAGACTGCTTTTGAACTCATTATGTAGTCCAGGCTGGCCTTGAACTCAAAGTGATCACCTGTCTTCCTCCCCAGTACTGGGATTACAGGAGTGAGTCACCATGCCCAGCTTCTTTTTTCATTTTTTTGTACAGGCACAAATTTGGTCTCCTTTTAGAATTCTCTTTTTGTGTTTGTTTGGCTGTTTTGTTTTGTTTTTTGAGATAGGGTCTCATTCTGTAGTTCAGGATGGCCTTGAACTCAATATGTAGCCCAGGCTGTCTTCAGCCTCCCAAGTGCTGGGATAACAAGAATGTGCCACCACAACACTTGGCCTCTCTCTCTCTCTCTTTTCTCTTCTCTTTTACCTTGGAGCTATTCTTCTCATACCCTCAAATTTTTCTCTCTTTTTTTCATTTCATGTGGCTCTGGACTGAACACAGAGCCTTGCACATGCTAGGTAATTGCTCTCCTGAGCTACATCTCCCACTGGCATTTTTTAAACTTTTTATTTTGAGTCTAAATTGCCCAAGATGGCCTCAAACTCATGATTCCCTGCCTCAGCCTGGTGTGTGTGGGGATTACTGGTGTGCTGTCACCATAGTAGCTCCAATTGTTTTTTCTTGAGACAGGGTCTCGCTATGTAGTTCAGACTGTCCTTGAACTCACTATGTAGCTCAGGCTGGCCTCAAATTTGAGGTGATCCTCCTGCCTCAGCCTCCCAAATGCTGGAATTACAGATGTATGCCACCACATCCAGCTCCAAAATTCCTCTGAAACTCCAGTGCAGTGACCATGGATTTTCTTTCTCTGACATACCCACCACCACCCCTGCCTGTTTTTATTGTATCAATGAACTTAGATTCTCTTGTTGAGCATCCCACCTTCCCTATAATCTCTCAATTTTGTTTCCCTTTTCCTATTTTCTTGACCATACATCCAAAAGACCCTGAGACCAGGCTGTAATGTTTCTTCTTTAGAAAGCTGGCATAGGGATACTCATCTACTTTTTTTTGGTATGGGGAACTGAATCCAGGGATTTGCACTGACCTACATCCCCAGCCTTTTAAAAAAATTTTTAGATAGGTTCTTGCTAGGTCACTAAGTTGCCCAGGCTGGGCTTAAACTTGTGAACCTCCTGCCTCAGCCTCTCAGAATGCTGGATTTACAGTCATGTATCACCATGCCCAGGCTTCACTCACTTTTTTCTATTAGTACATGTTTGTAGTCCATAATGATTACATTCATCATGGGGAGTTGGTATATGTACCTAACAAATCTTAATTCTCTCATCCTTAGCATCCACCACACTCTTCCTTGGTTATTCCACTACCTCTGGTAGGCAACACCCCAGGTCCCTTAAATATTACTGCTGCCTGACTTCTGCCTTTGCTTGCCTTCCTCACCAAACCTGGCAGGCTCGGTTACTTCCGGTCTTCTCCAGTTATATACTAAATGAAGATCCCCAGACTTGCATGTTCATCCCTGCTGGCCTCAAGCTTGAATGATCCTCCTGCCTCAGCCTCCGGATGCTGAGATTACAGGCATGTGCCATCACACCTGGCTCTTCCTGTCACATTTTAACTCCTATCTCCTGAACTCACCTGCCACTGTCCCTGCCTTTGTGCAGTTTTTAAGCCTTCATCTTGATTTTCTTCTGGATTTATCCTTTATAATGCGTGCGTGAACTCGTGCGCGTGTACACACACACACACACACACACACACACACACACACACACACACACAGAGTCACCGCACGGAGCATCGATGAACCGAGGGCGCACTCTGCTGTCAATTCACAGAACTACAATTCTTCAGGCGGTTATCACAGTTTCCACCTGGGTTTCGCCAAGGAACAAAGTCGCTTTGCCTCCACCAGCAAGCTGCCCCCAAGATGTCTAATGGCAGCGAGGAAATCGGCCATCCCTCCTTCCTCTTCCCCTGCTCCTGGCGCGACGGCCTGGGCCCTCCCCTCGCTTCCCTCCCTCCTCTCCTAGCTCCCTGCCAGGGGACTTCCTGGAGGCAGGGAACCCTTCCCCTGGGCTCGGCTAGACCACTTCCGGTGTTCGTGAAGAGGTGCCCCTGCTCATGCAACCCTGAGGACACAGCTACCCTGCCTCCGGGATGGGAGGGGTGCGCATGGGGACCAGCCCTGTGCCAGGCCCCACAGCTGGACGTCCTCTGTCAGGCTGATTTCTTCCTCCCGGAAACCCCTGCACTCAGGCTCCAGGACCTCTGAAATGGGGCCCACAGCCTGATGGAGAAAGAGACAAATGGAGGGAAATCAACAGATTTCAGTGTCTGGACGTGGTGGTTGATTAAAGTCATTAAGTAAATATTTATTGAATGCTCCTGAGTGCCTGGCGCTGTGTGGAATCTGGAAAAGGGGGAGGCGTTTCTACTAAGTTGCTAGCAGGAGGAACTGAAATGGAAATGGGAAGGACAGAGTGGAGGGGATGGGGCAGGAGTCTCGTGTGGGGCCTGCATGGGCCGAGCCGAGTGCGGGGCAGTGAGACACAGATAAGAAGCCCATCAGGGACCTGGCGCTCGGGAGACACGTACCCTCGATTTAGTCGGGAACTGGACCGGGGCGGGGGGGGGGGGGGCGGAGAGAGATGAAGTATTCCCCAGGGAGGGGGTATGAAGTGAGGAGGGAGAACTGAGGAGAGCAGGGCCCCAAGTTTGCTGGCTCTGAAAGGGGAAGAAGAGGGCCCTGAGGAGCAGGCAGGCAGGGAGAAAGTGTGTGGTTATGGAAGCCCACAGAGCCGAAGAAAGGAGAAAAGGGAAACAGCCTGAGTCCCTCAGTAATAAGGGACCTGAAGAGTGTGTGTTGGACTTAGCCACAAAGAGACTGGGAAAGACAGTTGTCAAATCCTAGCCTTCATGACAAATTGATGTTGGTGAAAAGTAGACTGCAGCATTTACTATTTTTTTTTTGGTACTGGGTATTGAACTCGGGACTCTGTGCTTTCGAGGCAGGTGGTGGAACGACAGAGCTAAATCCCAGGCCTGCAGCATTTACCAAAGATGGACCAAGCTGGATGTGATGGTGCCTGCCTGTAGTCCAGTACTCTGAGGCAGGAGGATCACAAGTTTGAGCTCAGCCTGGGCAATTTGCAACTTAGCAAGATCCTGTCTCAAAATAAAAAAGGGCCAGGGACGTTGTTCAGTGTAAAGGCCCTGGTTGAATATTCAGTGCTGAAAAAAAACAAAACAAAACTGGGCATGGTATTATACGACTTTAATCCCAGCACTTAGGAGGCTGAGGCAGGAAGATTGCCAAGAGGCCAGCCTGGGGTACATAATGAGTGCAAGGCCATCCAGAACTGGGGTGAGGCAGGGAAAGAGAAGTGGGTGTGTTTATTTTAATGAGAGAGACCAGAGAGTTTAATTGCTGGTGGGAAGGAACCAGTGAGGGGAAGATGAAGATAAGGGGCTAGAGGGAGGTGAACCTAAAACAATTTGACCAAAAGTAATCTGGTTTGAGATATATATCTCTCTATATAATATAGAGATATAATATATGATATCTATATAATATATCTCTATATTATATAGAGATACATATAATTAAATATCCTGTAAGGGATTGGTTACAAATATCTAGCAATATGAATTTACTGCTTGTTAGGTAGGCCTAACAAAAGGCAATTAATTGGAACAAACATAACATCTAATGATATAATTTTAATTTTTGCTGGACATTTTGGTGCACACCTGTAATCCCAGCACTCAGGAGGCTGAAGCAGGAGGACTACCACAAGTTTGAAGCTATGTAGTGAGTTCAAAGCCAGCCTGAACTACATAGAAAGACTTGTCTCAAGTAAGTAAGTAAATAAATAAATAAATAAATAAGGTGTCTGCAAACAGAAACATATATAAAACTGGCTATGTGTTGATTGTCTGAGCAGAGGCTCACGGGAAGCTGCCCTGTATATCCCCTGAAAACTGCAGTTCAGTATTTGCTAATTCATTGTTCCAGACAGAACATGACTGCTGTGAACAGTGAGAACCAACTGTCATTTCAGTTTCTGTGGGTCAGAAGTCTGGGAACAGCTCAGATGGGTGGTCCTAGTTCAGAGTTTCTCATGAGGGTGCCACCCAGATCAGCCTGGGCTTCAGTCAGATGAAGGCTTGAGCAAGGCTGAAGGATCACGTGCTCCACGGGTCGCTCAAGTGGCTGTTGGCAGGAGGCCTCAGTTCCTCACCTCTCCAGAGGGCTCCTTGAGCACGGTGTGGCAACTACTTTTCCCAGAAGCAATGTTCCCAGGGACAGTAAAGCAAGGGGGAAGGTCCAAACCCTTTTATCCCTCAGTCCCAGAAGTCTGGCCACCACGTCTGCTAGATTACGTTTGTTACACGAGTCACAAGTCCAGCCCATGCTCACAGGAAGTGGAATTAAGTGCCAGCTCCTAAAGGAGGAGACCAAAGAATTTTTGGACATTTTAAACTGGCACAACAAAATACCTCTTAGAAGACACATAAGATACTATTGTAACATTTTTTTTCCTGTAAAGAAAAGAACTGGATAGCTGGGAGATGGGATGGAGGGAGGATTTCACTTTGTATCATTGTTCTTCTTTTTAGGTCTTTTTTTGGGAGGAGTGGGTACTGGGGATTAAACCCAGTCCTGATCCATAGGGGCCAGGGATTTAGCTCAGTGGTTCTGGTGCTGGCCTCAAAAGCACAAGGTCCCGTGTTCGACCCCCGGTACAAAAAAAAAAAAAAAAAAAGAACACCTTTCTCAAACCCAGTCCTGACCTTTAAGGGCCTGACTGTTTTGTTTTGTTTTTTTAATTTTGAGACAGGGTCTCACTAAATTGTTAAATTGCCCAGACTGGGCTCAAACTTGCAATCCTCCTGCCTCAGCCTCCCAAGGTGCTGAGATTATAAGCAAGCTCTATCAAGCCCAGTTTATCTTTAGGATTTTTTTTTTTTTGGTACGGGGGATCAAACTTGGGACCTTGCACTTTTGAGGCAGGAGGCAAAACCACTGAGCTAATTCGGCCCATCTTTAGGATTATGAACTGTGGAGTTTTTCTTTTTTTTTTTTTTTCCTGTTTGTTTCAGTACTGGGGATTGAACTCAGGACCTGTGCTTTCGAGGCAGGCGTGGCGCCACTGAGCTAAATCCCAGGCGAGTTTTTCAAAATTAGATTGTTACACCATCTAGTTTTTTCCTAACCCCATCCAGTTTGGGCCAAACTGATTCCAGCCCAGCAATTGCAAAATGAGACCTCTGTTCTGCTAAGAATTGTTAGGGAGGGGAAGAATTGTTGGGGGTGCCCACAGAGGATGAGATTCACATTAAAGAAGAGGGAAAAGCTAGGTGCAGTGGTACATGTCTGTAATCCTGAGATAGGAGATTAGGGTGTGGCAAAAGCTAGCTGGGGGGCTGGGGATTTAACTCAGTGGTTTTGCCACCTGCCGCAAAAGCGCAAGGTCCCAAATTTGATCCCAGGTACCAAAAAAAAAAAAAAGCTTGCTGGGGAAGTAGTTGTGACCTGCTAACTACAAGATCCCAGACACTGGCAGAACAGTTCCCCAAAGCCCTGCACAGGGACTTCTCAGGAGAATCTGAGCAGGTTTTCAACAGGATAGCCTAGACCTGACCTCAGCCTGAGGTGAGGGATCCAACACTGCCTCTCAGGACCCATATATAGACGTTCTCAAGGGCCGGGGATTTAGCTCAGTGGTTCCGCTGCCTGCCTCACAAGCACAAGGTCTTGAGCTTGATCCCTGGTACCAAAAAAAAAAAAAAAACCACTTACCTTGCCACCATAGCCCACACTGTGTTTCCCAGACACAGCTTGTACTCTTTGCTCTTACCCTCTTTTTCTATTTCCTCAGCCCAAGCTCGCTGTGCAGTGTTTCTCTCTCAGTCTTCACTTTTACTTTCTCAAATAAACTTTGCCACTGCTTTTTGCTCTTTTCATTCAGTTCTTTGTTCAAGAGAAGAACCTGGAATCCACTTTGGAAAGAGAGGCAAGCAACCCCAAACCTGGCAACATATAGTTGGTGAGTCACTCTAGAAGCAAGCTACCCGGTAACATCCCAGCACTTGACAGGGAGGCTAAGGCAGGAGGATCACAAGTTTGAAGCCAATCTGGGCTATATAGTGAGACCTTATCCCCCCGAAAATTAAATTAAATTAATAAATAAAAATAAACTTTAAAGGGAAAAGGGAAGAACTTTGGGGGGTAGAAATTAAGAAAATTCCTTTTTTTTTTTTTTTTGGTACCGGGCATCAAACTCAGGTCCTTGTGCTTGCAAGGCAAGCAGCGGAACCACTGAGCTAAATCCCCGGCCCAAGAAAATTCCTTTTTATGGAAAGTTTTATTGGTGAAGTAGGGGTGTTGAGGCAAAGTGGAACAGCTCAGTATTACAGCCAGGTGTTACAGCTACAGCAATTTGAAGTCTATTCTTCTTCTTCTTTTTTGGGGGGGTATGGGGGATTGAACTCAGGACCTTGTATTTGCAAGGCAGGTGCAGCACCACTGAGCTACATCGTTGACCCCTTGCAATTTGAAGATTCCAAGAGAGTTTACCCACTCTGAATTCTGAGCACCGAATTGCAGTGAGAGTCTGTTTATATACAGTTGTGGAAAAGAAGCTAAGAGGAGCCTTTTAGGGTAGAGTCATAACTAGAAGTTGGGAAACCTAGGTAGAAACATCAGGTACTAACAGTTAAGACTGTTCGAACAAAACACTTTCGATACATTGAGTATACACCATGGAGCACAAACAGTCGCAGATTGGGCAGGAACATGTAGAGCCCAAACGGTTACACTTTTGGGCCAGAACATCTTATGGAGAAAAAAAAAAAACACGGGGGCAAGGCAAAGGCCTGTCCTATTGTGCATTCTTGCTTCATCAGGGGCTCTGCAGAGAACCCCTTTAGCTGAACCTGCCTGAGATCCGGGTTATGGCAGCTCCAGGGAGGAACTGTGCTACCCCTGGTGGTGATGTGAGGATGAGGAAGACACACTGGTAGCAGTGGAGGGTTCAGTGTGCATAGGAGGCAGTGGGCAGTGGGCAGCTTGGCCCAGTATAGGGAGCCCTTGAGAGGCAAGCCTGACATCAGGGCTTTATCGAGGCAGGGATCAGACTTCTGATCTGATCGGGCTTATGATGTAATCAGAGCAATGCTCTGGGAAGACCAATCTGTGAGCTGAGTGGAGGTGGTTTGGAAAGTCTGCTGGTCACACCAGCCCTCTCAGTGACGAGGGAGAGGCAGTGGCCTTGTCACAAGTACAGGCTCTGGACCCACCACCTATTAACTGTGTGAGAAGATCTTAGCTGTAAAAGGCCATGTGGCTGTCTTGCAAGGTGGGTTGAGGTTTACATGTGATTGATTATTTTTTGCACAGTGCCCTACACATAGTAAATGTTCAGTAAAAGTCTGTATTGTTGAGGGAACTCAGTGCCAGGGTGTTTGATTGTGGGATGGACCAAGGGAAGGGCAACTTTTGGTTCATGGGAGAAGAGAGGGAGGCCCATTTAGGTATGAATGAGGGTAGGGAACACAAAGGCTCCCAGGTCCCTGCCAGTTCCACAAACAAAACCAGGGAGGGCAGCAAGGTACAGCTTCTAGAGGCAGCAAGATGCTAAATCAGGTTTGGAAGTTTGGTCTCACGGTATGAGCAGGAAATTGACTAGAGCTTTAAAAAGATCTCTCTCTCTCTCTCTCTCCACACACACACACACACACACACACACACACACACACACGCATGCGTGTTGCACACATAATATCTTTAGAAGACCAAAAAAAGCCAAGGATGGTGGCACATGCCTGTAATCCCAGAACTCGGGAGGCTGAGGCAGGAGGACTGGCATGAGTTCAAGGCCAGGCTGAGCTACATAGCGAGTTCATGGCCAGTCTGAATGGCATGGCAAGATCCAGTCTCAAAAAAGACAGAAAAGGTAATGGAGTTGTCCAGAGAGTTGGAAGACTGAGGCTACTTCAAATACTGAGGCTTCTTCTCTGACTCTGTTTCCCATCTTTGTGTTTCTGTTGATTGAGGCAATTCCAAAAGAAGAAACAGATGTACCTTTAATGTTTGGGACCCCATTTTCAGATTTATAAAGATACAATATCAGGCGCTAGTACTCAGGAAAGGAAGGGGTTGAAGGCGCCGGGTTGGGGTGCAGCAGGGCACAGTTGGCTGTCTCTGGAGGTGGGGAGGAGGGATCCCCATTGGAGGGAAGGATTTGGGAGCGGTAGTCTGAAGGATGCTTTTCCACTAGACAGGAGAGGAGGCTGACCCGGGAAGTGAGAAGCCAGCCCTGTGATCTGTAGGTGCGGAAGGGGAAGCACCGAGCTGTCCCCATTTCCCGAGTCAGTGCAGAGAGCTGCAGGGATCAGCGCCCGGGTCTGCAGGGTGGGCAGGGGGAGATACACCTGATTTGAGGGGCAGTGAGGGCATAGACAACCCTCGTGGGTGGGGTGTGAGGGGATGCGGGGCAAGTCAGGGGCAGTGGCTTAGCTTAGAGCTCCATGGTCACCGAAGCAAGAGTCCCAGAGTCGTGGCTTATCAGCCCTATCTGGCCGCCACCCTCCACCTCCCCCACCCCCAGATCCAGCTCACTGCCCCGCCTCAGGGAGAGGGGGAAATGGGCTGCTTGTCCACTCTGCAGCTAACTGACCTCTCCACAGCGCTTCCCACCCCGCCCCACTGCACCTCAAGAGTGGAAGGGGGGAGCAGCAGAAGAACCACAGCCTAAGAGACTGTGTGTATGAACTCATTTCGCCTTTATATCTCGTTGAGAGAAGAGGTATGATTATTATCTGTGCCCATTTTACAGACGAGGAAACAGAAAAATTAAGGAACTTGGTCAAGGCCACACAGCTAGTGAAGATTTGGGTTTTGTTTGGAGGGGTTGTTTGTTTTGGTTTGGTTTTGGTTTTTTGAGACAAGATCTCACTATGTAGCTTGGGCTGGCCTCCAACTCAAGCAATCCTCCTGGCTCAGCCTCCCCAGTGCTGTGTTTACAAGTGTGCACCACCAAGCCCAGCAAAGATTTGGGGTCTGAGCCTAGGTAGGAATTGCTTCCCTAGCTGACTGGGATACTGCAGTTGGGAGAAGGAGCTGGACAGCTCTTGTGTAGTACTATGGGGGTTTGTTTTGTTTTTATTTTTCCTATGTAGCACTTGCTGGTGATGCCTTTCAGTTCAGAAGCCCCATGAGGGTAGGGGTGGGAAGTAGTAATGGTTCAATTTTCGCTTCCAAGTTAAAAGATAAACTTCTTTTCTTTTTTTGATACCGGGAATCGAACTTGGGACCTTGTGTTTTTGAGGCAGGTGCCGGAACCACTGAGCTAAATCCCCGGCCCAAAGATAAGCTTCTTATAAACGGTGTAGTGCCACATGTCTGTAATCCCAATACTGGGTAGACTAAGGCAGGAGGATCAAAAGTTGGAGATCAGCATAGCTACACAGGAAGTTCCAGGCCAGCCTGAACTACAAAGTAAGACTCTTTTAAAAGAAAATTTAAAATGAAAACAGGGCCAGGGATTTAGCTCAGTGGTTCTGCCCTCTTGCCTCAAAAGCACAAGGTCCTGAGTTCGATCTCCAGTACCAATAAATAAATAAACAAACAAATAAATAAATAAATAAAATGAAAACAAAATTAAAAAAACAAAAGCTTCTGGGCTGAATTTGCATTGGCTGCCACCCAGTGGTCATGTCCTAAGTGACATCTCACTGTTCTTTAGGCACTTGGAACTGAAAAGACTGAAAGGTCCCTCTATCTCCTGGTTGGTGGGTCCCCAAGACTTGACAGCCTAGCCTCCCCCCAAGCCCAGAACCCATCCATTTAAGCAGTTTTTCACAACTGTTCCTTGGAATCTGTTAATGCTCACAAAATCTATTTAGAAGGCCACACCAGCATTTTTAAAGGAAAAATTAGAAAATATAGAAAATACCAGATAAGTACTAAATGCAAACATTATTTTGTGGAATGTGTATTTCAAATACAGTATAGTGTGTACACTAGTATCTGATGCAGATCTATTTCTTACTGTGAGTTGAAACCAAAATGATTTTAAAATATTGATTCAAGAATTGTAACTCCTGAGCCAGGTGTGATGGTACTCTCCTGTAATCCCGGCACTCAGAAGGCTGAGGCAAGAGGATCACTGTGAGTTTAAGGCCAACCTGAACTACATAGTGAGACCGTGTCTCAAAAAAAAGAAAGAATCTTATTAAACTCCCTAAAGTTAAGAATTTGTTTTCTAATTCCTACCTCCTCCTCTGTGCCTTTCTTTCATTTTCTCTTTTCTTTCTTTTTCACAGTATCCCTTGCTATAATTGTGTGTTTTTGTGTGTGTGTGTATGTGTGTGTGTGTGTGTTACTGGGGATTGAACACAAGGCCTTCATCCTCAGCTATATCCTCAGCCCTCTTTAAAAAATTTTTTTTAAATTTTGAGATAGGGTCTCCCTAAGTCCCTACATTGTCCAAACTGGGCTCAAATTTGAGATTCTCCATCCTCAGCCTCCCATAGGCACATGCCATCACACCCAGCCCATATTTTTTATTTAGTAATAGTAGTGATATAAGAACACAGTCTTGTAAGAACCAGCCATTTCAGGGATGCAAAGAGTAAAAAGACAACATTCTTCTTTTCTCCGCTCCATTCTCAGGCATGGAGGTCACCCTAGGAGTGGTTTGGGGACCCTCGTTCCAAGACTCTTTCCATGTATCTGCGTACATGTGCATGTCATTTTTACTCAATTAAATTTAGCTGTATAGACTAGTGAGTTTAGTTTGTTTTTTACTTTAAAATGTCCTAATGATCTTTCCCTATCCATTACCATACATGTAATTGTGTCTTTTTTTTTTAATCTCATTCTTTTTATTCACAATTTTTTTTTTTTGGTACCTGGGAACAAACGTGGGTCCTTGTACTTGTGAGGTGGGGGAGGGGACCCCTGAGCTAAATCCCTGGCCCTATCTCATTCTTTTTAAAGGCTGAGCTATATTCCACAGTGCAAATGAACCAAGTGCATTTAGCCTGCCCTGCAGGTTCCTTGCCTGATGGCCTGTGAGGAGAGCCCCTCAGCTCCCCTCCTGCAAGACCACAAATTAGGGAGAAGCCTCCTTCCCCTCTCTACCTTGAAGGAATAAGGACTGCAGTGGGGCCTGAAAGAATGGAGAGTGTAAAACTCAAACTAAATAGAGGCGGCAAAGGGTTCTTCTGTGCCCTTCTGTGATGCTGAGCCTGCCCTCAGCTCCACAGTCTAAACAGCCCTCCTTCCCCTGTTTCCCCAGTGCCCTCCCCTCCCCTGTCCTGTCCTCCCCTGTCCTTCTCCCTGTCCACCTGTGGGGGTGCCCTCCATGCCCGGCTCCTGCCAGCACCCTCTCCTCTCGGGATTGGCCAGGCCCTGGCTGGCAGCAGCCACAGCCTGGCAGGAGGGAGCCTCCAGGACTGGGAGACATTAGCTAAAGATGCTTAGCAACACTCTGAGTTAATTATTTAATTGGGTGAAACATCTATTAGGGAGGATTCTCACTTCCCAGACAGCCTGTGAGTAAACATGTCGAGAAGAGTGAGGTGTTGGCGAAAGCTGCCATTCACTCTGGCTCCTCCCCTGCCCCCCACTCCCCAGCTGGGGAAAGGGACCTTGAAGGATTTGCCCCAGATGTTTCTGTAGGCTAGGCCAGGACAGGCTGGACAGGCAGGCCTCCAAGGAGGCAGACCGTGGCCAGGATGCAGGGAACTGTGGCTGGATGCCCTTGGCCCCACTTCAGGACACGGGAACCTTGCAGTCCAGAAGCACACACCCGGTAGCCCACTGAAGAGGGGACTTCATTTGGGACCCCAGTTACAAGAGTGATGGAAGAGCTGAAAGAAGTGGCAGGTAAGGCCACTCAAAAGCAAACACCTGCAGAAAGCTGCTTCTACTCCAGGAACTGGAGTCAGAAGGAGGAAATGGTGCTTACTAAACCCAGGAGCTGGGGCTGCAGCTCAGAGCCCTAACTAGAAGGCCCAATAGCTAGGAGGCAGAGTAATCTAGGGGTTGCCTGCCAGAAGCTGGCCTTGAAGAAAACATGGCACTGGAAACTAAGAGAGGGGAGAGGGCAAGGACTACTCTGGCTTCCCCATCCTCCAGCCTCCCACCCTCCAGTCCCCGACCAGTGCCTTCCATTGGTTGAACCCAACAGGAAACCAATGGCCAAGGCAGGCTGGCAAATGTCATGTGCAGGATACAGGACAGAGCAGGGGAAGGGCAGAAAATGAATGGGAGCACAAACAGCCAGTGCTGAGGGCCAGCATGGTGCTGGGTTGGCTCATGTGGAGAATGAGGTTTTCACAAAGGGAAATGGAGATTTGTGCCACAGGTGTATGGAAGGAAAAGCTGGCCTAGTTCACACCTCTACCTGTCAAGTCTCATTATGGAAAACTCTTCTGAGCATTTTAACCAATGAGAGAATGAACAGGTAATGAAATACTTCCAAAATTGTTGGAAGGGCTGGAATTGTGGCTTCCAGCCTGAACATCCAAGAAGATTCCAGGAGAATTCTGAACTGATACCCCAGTTGACACTTCAACCCGACCCCACCTCTTGACTTATGGGTTCAAAACCAATGGACCTGTAATACAGAGATCAAGAAACCAGACTCAGGTGACTACTGACAGTCACCATTTCCTTTGCCTCTTACCCAGAAGCTAGAGAACAAACAATGAGAATGTGCTATAGGAAACAAACAAATTTCTCCAGTCCTGTTAGCCAGAAGAAACCCAGGACAGGAAACACTTAGCCTCAAGTCCACCTTCTCAAGTTCATGAGTGTCATGAACTTGACAGTAGATTAGTGGAAGCCAGTGCACCTCTAGAACCCTAGCTGCAAGGGAATTTGGGAAATGCAGTTTTTAATTTCCAGCCTCTCCAAAGAAAAGGAAATGGCCTGGGAGGTTGACAGATCCTGTCCTCCATGCCTGGTATATCGCTCACATCTGGTGGCTACACTGTGTGACAGCAACTCCAAATGCTGTGGAGTTCTGAGAGAGTGGCTGGCCTTGGGAGCTGTAGCATAAGGGTCTTTCTGCATGCACAACACTGAGCCAGCCTGGGTGGGGCTTCACCAGCACCACCTCATTCCATCTTCTCATTAGCACACTGGTCATGTCCCACCACGACCCCATTTACTCAGGAAACTCACAGTTTACATGTCTTGCAGAGCTGTGTGCTTTGGCTGGGTAGATGGGAAGCATGAAGAGATGAGAGGAGGGGATGGAGGAAGACCCTCTAGTGAGAGCCCATCATGAGCAGAGGTACCAGAAGGATGAAGGTGGTGAAAGGGACTCCATGAGCAGGTCAGGCAGGATGGGGATGCACTCTGGAGAGGACTTCCTGCTCCACACACAGGAGGGGCAGGAAGGAGCTTTGAGAGGAAGGCGAGCTGCCTGGGCAGGAGCCCACAGGCATAGGGGCAGGGAAAGGAACTGGCAAGCAGCCTCTGAGAGGGAAAGGACAGCACCAGGCCCAAAAGGGAGTCTAAGGCCCAAGTGGGCCCCTCACTTAGGTGGAAGCTGAGCAGGAGGACACTCTCACTTAGGTGGGAGCTGTTTGCTCCATCACTGCTGGGCTGGAGGATGGGCACTCCCAAGGGGAAACAGCCATGCTGACAGCTGATCAGGAGCTGGGGAGCCCCTGGCTATCATCCCCTAACCCAGGCCTTTTTATTATTTTGAGATAGGGTCTCACTAAATTCCCAGGCTGGGCTTGAACTTGCAATCCTCCTGCCTCAGCCTCCCAGACTTCTGGGATTACAGGGCTGTACCACAACCCCTAGGTTATACTGAAATATTCAATAACTTTTCAGCAAGTTGCTTGCCAGTTTTATTTTGTACTGGAGCCCACAAAGTATGCAGCCCATCCTGTCCAGAACCAAGAATAATTTAAGAAAGTTTGCCATGGACCTTTCAGGAATTGGGGATTGCAGGATTTAAAAGCCCTTTCCCCTCCTGGTTTTGGATTTCATGCCACCCCTTGACTCCCAAACCTCACCCACATGGACATCTTCCTTTGCAAACAATGCCACATTTCCAAGTATGGAGCCCAGGCCTGCTCCAAGGCCCAAGAGCAGGGCTTGGGTCATCTCTCTGTGCACATCAGCCCCACCCCTTCAACTCCACAAAGGACCTTGTGCACAGCAGTGGGGGGTCCACAGTGCTTGCTGACCCCAGCTATGGCCAGGCTGGGTGGACAGACTGACAGCCCTGACCATGCTCTTCTACAGCAGGAGTGGAGGAGGGGTGAGGAGGAGGTTTGCACTGTGACAGAGGGCAAGGGCAGGAGGGAGTGCATAAAACAGAAACAAATAAAGAGTTCAAATGTGAAACGATTAAAAAATAAATCGAAGGGAGTGAGATAAGGCAGTGGAGCCTCTGCTCCCTAGTTAACATTCATTGGATTGAATAATCAGGCTTCATTATCTCAAATTGTCTGCATATTTGCCCTCAAAATGCTAATTTACAGTTGGCTGGGAGCAGTCTCAGCCTATTTTGACTAAAATATTATTTCACTTTATTGAGCATTGTTCTTAGCTGTTGGGCATCTTGGTTTGCAAGTGAAAGGAGGGGAGGAAATAGAGGGAGAGGGGAAAACATTTTCTATCAAAGCTATGCCCCGCTCAAGTCTGATTATGGGCTCCCTGTTTTGCGTAGAAATGGCATTTTTGAGCCTCCAAGTAAAATTAGAGTCTTTATCGTTTTTCTTTTAGGGAATAGACAGTTTATCATTAATCTCAGAGAAGGAAATAGGAGAAATAATTTTGTTTTGTTTTACTGAAAGGATGAAAAATCTCACGCACCTTTCCCTCTGCATAGAGATCCCAGCCCCCTCCTCTTCACTTTCTATGACCTCCAAAGGCTGGGAATTCTCTGCCTCTTGCCCTTCTCTGTTCTCCAGGCCCCAGTGGGCAAAGAAATGGTCCCAGGCTACTCAAATTAGCTCTAGAGCTGGGTGAACTTTCCCTGAATCTCAGCCCTGGCTATCTAAAGATGTAGGCTCCAAATCTGATTTGTAGATTCCAAATTTGATATTTTTTTTCCCCTGGTACTAGGAATTGAACCCAGGGCCTTCACAGGGAGTTGCATCCCCAGTCTTTTTTTTTTGTTTTTTTTGAAATAGGATCACTAAGTTGCCCAGGCATGGCTGGGCTAAATTTATGATCCTCCTGCCTCAGCCTCCTAGAGTGCCGGGACTACAGAGACTACAGATATGTGCCACCACACCTGGCTCAAATTTGATTCTTAAATTGGGGATGAGCTACACAGAGCCATCAACACTGGCTACCACCCACCCAACTTCCCTTGGGGAAACTGGGACAGTCCTAGGCCAGGCTAGCTCAGTCTGTGGCTCCAGCCATAGTCAAAGGGAAAAGAGCCCTTCAATTTATTCGATTTATTCTACCACTCTTATTAATGAGATGACAAAACCAAGCCCAGACAGAGTTTAGCAGATGGAGGTTCCACAGCCAGTTGGTGGGGCATCTTGGCTACTCCTGCCATGTTTGGGAGGCTCCTGTGTGCCTCTCTTTCAGTTCTCCCTCTGCTATTCTGTCTTCTTTGTCATCATAGTTCTCCTGTGGCCAATGGGTGCCATTCTGATGCACTGTGGTTGCTGTGTCCACCCCCCTGCCTTCACTGTAAAGGCCAGCCCTGGTCTCATGAGACAGTAGGCCCAGCCTGCACTTATCCTGCTGCCTCAGCCAGTCCCTTCCCCGTCAGGCCTTCCCTCCCCTCCTCAGTGTGAGGAGGACCTCCTCTTCTGCTCAGCACTCCAGGCTCTGCCAGCCCCAGAGGAAGCAGAAGAGAACAGATTCCCAAGCCAAAGTCAAGAGTCATTGTATATAGGTGGGTAGGTTGTACACTGCGCAAAGAGCACCTGGCCAGGGGAGCAATGGGGCTGAGCCTGTGACCTGGCACTGGCTGCCTTTGCACAAAAGGGTGCCATATGAACTAACCAGAGCTGGTTCACTCTTTTCCCCTATGTCCTCCAACTATCTGAGCTCAGCCTTCTCCCAAGCCTCCTCCCCTGGCCTGTCCAGAGCCTGACTGTGCTGTCTGGATGGAGAGCCAGACTTCCACCTGTCCATCCTGTTCTCCTGCTTGGGATCTGTATGGTACATGGGGCCTCCAAGCACTGGCCTTTGTCCACCTATTGCAGCCAGCACCTGTCACAGCAGTTACTGCTGTCCCTCAGCTTCTTGACCTCCTGAGACACCTGACTTCTGGTCCCATCCTTGCTTACTTCCAAAGAACAGCAGCCTCTGACCAGACAGAGCTACTGGTTGGTGGAGCTCACCAGACATTTTAGAACATGGTGATGCAGTCCGTCAGCACCCCTGGCATCTACATGCACTCAGAGCAGACGGTAACACATGCATCCCAGCCTGTGTCACACACACCCTTATTGAGAGGCCCTACAGACACCACTTCCCTTTCCCCTCAGCAAACACTACAAAAACACAGCCCAGGAGATATGACACACACACCCACATTCCACAGACACATGTACCCAGCCAACAACCCACAAACCTACACTCATGCCTACACAGACACCAGAATCCATACACATCCTCAGTCAACCCCCCTACCTGTACATAGCAGACCGTGCACATCCACACCCCAACAGATATTACACACTCCCACCTGTTCATACGTACTGTACACCATCATATTCACTGAAGTCTGTGGCCATGAGGAGAGCCGAGAAGCCCCCACCCCAGCCATAGCCACATACGTGAGGCCCAGAGATGACATCTTCCTAATTGTCTGATGTGATTACTGGATGTGAGGAGGAAGTCCTGAGCCCATGCCCAGAGAGGTTTCTGGGATGCAGGACCCTGGTTTAAGCCCAGTTCTGCCCCTGCAGAGCCAGGTGAATTGGACCACCACCACCACCACGCCCTCATCAAAAATAAGGCATTAGAGGGACTTGTCCAACAGAAGTCTTCAGAGGTGGTGGGAATGACAGGTATTCACCACAAAGCGTGTATTGAGACCCACCCTGGTCTGGGTGCTGCCCGTAGATAAGGAGTTCCAGGCCAGGTTTGGACCCTGCCCTTAGGGGTTTGGCCTCTGGCTGGAGAGAGAAGCAGCACTTAGAATCAGAGGATGTGAGCAAACACACACCCATTGTCTAAAGCAAGAAATCCAGGGGCAACAGCTGCTGCTGGCCACATCCAGACAGAAGAATTCAGGCAGGCCAGGACTGGGTGGGGGATTACAGGCACATTATTCATTTATCAGCTATTTATTCAGCCTTCATTGTCCACCAGCGACAGAAAGAGATAAGGCTCTTGCCTTATGCTGCTGAGCCTGGGAGAAAGAGGGTACCAAGAAAGTGCTTAGTGAGGGTGATGTTGAGGTGGTGTGGGGGTATAAGGCAAATCAACAGGTGGTGGGCAGTGATGGGAGCTACCTTAGGCAAGGAAAGGGCTCTGCTAGAAGCAATGAGTACAGCCCTGGAACTAAGAAAGGAGGGAAACACTCTCTCAGGTGCTACCTCTGCACCTTACAACCTTGAGAGGGAGTGACCCCCTAAAATGCATGCCTCAGGGAGCCTCCCTGGCCTCAGCCTGGTCCAGCCCTGTTCAGGGAGGCACCAATGAGGATCTCATTGCTATCATGCCCTCTTAGCGAGAAGCCTGATTTCTCTCCACATTTCTGCTCCACATTTCTGTACTTGCCCTGGCTCAGCCTCTGCTCCTGGCTGCGCCTTTTCTTCCAGAGTCTCCAGGTGTCAGATGAGGGCCCTGCTCCCTGGAGCCCTGAAGGCCATAGCAACAAGGCTTGCCCTGTCTAGAGAGACCAAGCTCTAATTGCACCCTAGGCCTGGACTGAGGGAGCTGACACAGGGGCCAAGGATCCATTTTCCAGGCTGAGGGGGCTGTCTGGGAGAGGAAGGTTGGAGTCTCTGGTCTGGACGGGAAGCTGAAAGGTGAGAGGCAAGATTCATCCCAGATGGGAATGGAGTCTTGTCTCTGGGAAGCCCTGCTGTCACTGATGGGTCTGCTCCCCAAAGCTCCCATAGCACCCCATCTCTCTCCTTCCCTGCACTAACTTCTAACTACTTGTGGAATAGGCCATGTCTACTTCCCTTGGAGTCCTCTGCCCTCTGCAGCACCCCAACCTGGCTCCTTTAGCGCATGAAAGACTCAACGTGGGTGCTGAGGCCTGTCCCTGGCAGACGCAGGAAGCAGGCAGATCAGAAGTGGGGACTTCTCCCCCTCTGCAGTGAGCTCGCAGGTGCCTCCATGGTGCACCCATGGGTTCTCTGCACTCCCTCCTTCACCAGGCTAAGGACAGAGTGGTCTGGGCTCTGGGCTCTGTGCGGGCCTGCAATGACCTGGCCTGGGTGGCCCTTGGAAGTTTGCAGATGGCAGATGTCCCCCTCCTCTCCCACCCTATCTTCCCCCTGGCATCTGCGATGCCCTTTCCAGGGACATTCTCCGCCTCTGAGTCCGGAAGACCCTCGGCTGTCGGGAAGAGGGGCGGGGCGTCTCGACAACCCCCAGGCCCGGGTGGGGGTTGGGCGGGCCCTCTGGGAGCCGGCCTGAGCCCGCTGCTCCCCCACTAATCAATGGGCTGCTGGCAGCGGAAAGGGCGGACGGGGGATTAGGAGCCCACAGGGCGATTACTGCCGGCCCCGCACCCAGCTCCCGCCCCGCGGCTCAAATGCCACATTTCAGATGCAGCGCTGCGCTCGGCCTGTTTGCTCGCTGAGCCGGGGGCCCGGGGCAGGAAGCCAACTCGCAAGTGTATCGGAGATTAGGGCTGCGGGGCAAACACACGCGGCCGCCTCAATCCTCTGGCCTCTATTCCGCCCGCGGCAGTGCCGGGCGGTGACTTGGCTGGGTGGAGGAGTGTGGGGGCCCAGCATCCCTTGGGGACCTCGGATGTTTCTCTTCCTTACTGTGTCATGAATTTTGCACCTTTTCTATAAAAATGGTGCAAGTGGAGGGCCAGCCTTGCCCCCCTTAACACTGGGTTGGTAGAAAGATCAAGATAGGGCAATTAAGAGAGAGGGTGAGGGCCGGGGATTTAGCTCAGTGGCACCACGCCGGCCTCCCAAGCGTGCAAGGTCTTGCATTCGATCTCAGGTACCAAAAAAAACAAAGGAAGGTGATGAAAGTGGGGATTGGAAGACAAGAATGGGCAGAGGAAAGACAGAGAGGGTGAGAAGAGGACTCTGGCCCTTCTCCCTGGGTCCCATCTTGCCACCCCCTGCCTCTAGGCCTGGCTCTGACCCTCCATCTGCCCCCAATCCCTAGTTCCCCATCTGGGGGGCCCTTGGATAGAGCTCCTGGCTGAGGTTGGGGAAGGAAACAAAACCCAAGGCCCAGGTGTAAATACTGGAGACTGAGGGCCTCACCTGGGCCTGTTGTGGGAGCAGGCAGTGGTGCCACAGTGCCAGTGGCCCGAGGGTGGACAGGTGAGGGATGGGGCCATTTGGTGCCCAAGACACCTCACTGGACACCACCCCAAGTCTGAGTCTTCTGTTGCTACAAGAAGTGAATCTTCAACTTCCTCCACCGCACCCCCACCCCCAGCATGTATCCAGGTTGTAAGCCGAATCTTTTGGAACCTCCAAAGGAGAAAGTTAGGCTAGGACTCCGGAACACACTCCTCTCCTGGACTCTCGGGAACCCCTGTCACGCCCCCTAGGGCAGGCCTCCTCCCCAGCTAGGCCTCCCCTGCCCTGACCTGCCCAGCCTCCCTCCCTCCACCTTCTATCCCTGTGCCTTCCCAGGGCAGACTGGTCATTCCTACAAATGCCCTTTGCTCAACCTTCTTGGAGAGTCCAAATCTTGCCACCCAGCAAGGCACAACTGTACCTCTTCCCAGCCTCTTCCTGCAGGAAGTCCCCCTCCTCATCATCATCTTGGGCTCAGGGGATGTAAGGAACAGATTTACTATCTGATTCTATCTCTGGGTCCCTGTGGGGTCCTTATCCTTCCCTTTACCTTCAAAGACAGGCTGTAGGTTCAGTTTGGGCTGTGAGGTTTGGCCAAGGATAGAATCCCTCTCACATACCGCCCCCCCATGTTGGGCTCAAAAGAGCAGGAACCCGGTCCCCAGCCACCTGTGCCCAAGTGGGCCCCTCTCTGTCAGGAGTCAAGAGGGACACTGCCTGCACCTCACTCTGACGGGTTCCTCCAACACTCCCCTTGGCAGAGTTTCAAAGGCTCTTTGTAATCAGCCCTTTTCTTGAAGGTGTAATGAAGTTCTTTCTCCTGCTACTGTCACTTCTGAAGTGACCAAACAAGCCCTTTCTCTCCTCTCTGCCCTTTCTTCTAAACTCCTTAGGGAGCTGCTAAGACCCTGGAAGTGACCTACTCTTCCTCCTGGGAGGAGGGGTCAGAATGCTTGTTTCTTCCCCTCACTTAAGTGGGGAGGGGAAGCCTGGCATGGTGGTGCATACCTGTAATCTCAGGACTGGGGAAGCAAGGCAGGAGGATCATTTCGAGTTGGACACCAGCCTGGGTAGAGAGTTCATGGCTAGACTGAACTACATTGTGAAACTCTGTCCCCCCCAGCCCCCCCCAAAAAGGTGAGAAGAGGTAGAGGAGACTCTACCAGACCCAGGACAGAGACCACCAGTGTCCCCTACTTCTCCCTCCCCACCCATCCTCTGCTTGCCCTAGGGGTCCAGCTTCCCACCTCTCCTCCCCCAGGAAGGAGAGAGTCTATGGGCCAAGATCATCCTAACTCCCGGGCTCCTGTGTAAAGGTCATCTTCCTCCGGGCACCGCCCTCTCTGGGACACTGGCAGTGCTGCCTCCCCAGCTGCCGAAAGGGCCTGAGTCAGCATCTTATGGTCTGCGTGCGCCCCCTGCTGACAGCCACTAGAGATGACTGTCTGTGGGCCCGGCTCTCCAGGCCTTGAATTCCAGCACTACCTGGTACATCTGGGTGCCTTCTCTCGTCCTTGCTGGGACAGAGCCCAGGAGGAGCAGGCATTTACAACACAAGAGGAAGTGCAGTTAATGGGCTGAACACCACCCGGTGCTACTGTAGGGGAAGGAATACTTTCCCTCTAGCCCTGAGAGTTTGAGAATTGAGCCTTTGAAATAAACTAACAACAGACAAATTAACGGGAGAAAAGAACACAAAATATAGGGCTTGCATAAGGCAGGGGGCATCATGAGAAAGAGAAGTGAATACTCAAAAACCCAGGGAGATCTAAAAGCTCATGTACTCTCAATCCCCCTTCTGTCCTGGGGATTGAACCCAGGGAGCTCATTTTAAATTTTATATATTTATTTGGACAAGGTCTCATGATGTAGTTCAGGCTGGCCCATGCTCTTCTCAAATTTATACCAATCCTCCTGCCCTAGCCTCAGGAGTGCTGGGATTACAGGTGTGTGCCTCCATGTCTGGCTTATTTTTTGGTTTTTAAAGACAGGGTCTCTATGTGTAGTTCAGGCTGGCCTCAAACTCATGCGACTCCCCTGCCTCAGCCTCCCAAGAGCTGGAATTACAGGCATGTACCAGGGGAGGAGGGATATAGTAAGAAAGTAAGAAGAGGCCCAGGGGATTTAGCTCAGTGGCACTGTGCCTGCCTTGCAAGCAAAAGGGGGGTAAGAAGAGCAAATGATTTGGAGAAAGAGAAGTAGACCTCAGAAAAACAGGAGACATCTATGAGAATGTCTGGGCATGGTGTTGACCTCCAGTCTCCTCTGCTGTGGTACAGAGTAATCTTCCCTGGCTCTGTGTGTGTGCGTGTGTGTGTGCGTGTGTGTGTGTGTGTGTGTGTGTGTGTGTGTGTGTGACATTTGAGTTCCTTTTGGAGGGTCTGTCTTTAGGTAGTTAAGGGAAGTTCAGCAAAAAATCCCTCCCTGCTTGTACCATTCTTCAGGTGCCCTCAATTTGAAGTAACCAACATCTACCAGGTACAGTGGCACACACCTATAATCCCAGCACTCAAGAGGCTGAGGCAGGAGGATCACCACTAGTTTGAGGCCAGCCTGGACTACATAGAGTGACCTTGTCTCAAAAATAAAAATAAAGGGGCTGGGGATTTAGCTCAGTGGCACCGAGCCTGCCTGGCAAGCACAAGGTCTTGAGTTCGATCCCCAGTACCAATAAATAAATAAAGTAAAAAGCACCTCAGAGTGGCACATTTTGGAGTGGTATTTCCTGCACTCTATCACTGGCATCCCCTCCCCAGGGGCCTAAGGGGACCTAAGTTGCACATCACTGGAGCCCTCATCTCCTGACACTAAGTGCAGACTTCTACCAACACTAAAGGAGGCTTACATTCTCCAGGGCACATTATGAGGTGCTCTGTGGAGACTGAGAAAACAGGGTTCTGCCTCTCAGGAGCCTGGACTCCCCCCCTGCCCCCACCCCACTCCCCCAAAGCAAGTTCAGAGCTGATTCTGAGCTGGTGCTGTGAGTCAGGTTCCCTGTTCTGTCCCCTGAGCAGGTAGACCAGGCAGTAAACACCATAGGAGCCCCACCAGGGCTGTACAGGCTGCTGAGGCTGTGAGATCCCTGGGCAAGAAGGGACAGTGCAAGGACAGGGCCAGAGGAGCCTGGAGAGGAGAGGGTGTCCTTTCCCTCTGTCACTAGCTACGTGAGCTGGACAGCTTGTTGTGCTACCCCTCTTTATGAGCAGTGTGTTCCTTATTTGCAAAGTAGGACCGATGATTTTTCATAAATGTGGTGAAGATTCATTGCAACAATTTTGCTACATCCAGCATGGTGGCCCCTGAAACATTTAGATTCCCTAATGATCTCCAGTCAATCCACAGAACTGCTTGAGTGTGGCCAGCAGCCCAGAACAGCAGGTATTGTCCTCTGTAACATCGTCCAGATAAGCAGAAACTAGCTTGGCATGGGGTTACCTGCCTGTAATCCCAGTACTTGGGAGGGTGAGGTGGGAGGATTGCAAGTTCCAGCCCAGCAAGAGCAATTTAGCAATTTAGAGAGCCTCTATCTCAAAATAAAAAATAAAATAAAATAAAATGGGCATGGGCAGGGGATGTAGCTCAATGCAATCCTTAATACCACACACACACACACACACACACACACACACACACACACAGGACGGCACACATGCACATGCATGCATGTGTGCATTGCAAAGCCCCACTCTCTTCACATTCATAGGACTAGCCCAGATCCAAGGAGAGGGTCTGGGGAGGTGCAAAGGCACTTTGCGACAGAGCATATGAGAAGCCATCTTTGGAAACACTACCACACAAGTTTTATGTCTTACTGCCAGCCGGGATGCATTCACAAGAGGACAAGAGAAGGATGTGCTGGTACTTCTGCTCCCACCCTTTGCCTGAGTCAGCCATACCCTTCAGCAAGAGCTGGTTGAATTGTTTTGTTTCAGGGAGGGCCAGGGTTAGGTGAACAGGGCCAGGAGGACTGGGGACCCGGCTCTGCTTTTCTCTGAGCAGAGAGGACAACTGGAATGAAGAGGTCAAAGCAGGGATAGAGTCTTTGCTACTCAGCGCATGGTCTCGGAGTAGCAGCACTGGCAGCCAGAGGGCGGTAGAAATGCAGACCTGAAGGCCCCAGTTCAGATCTGCTGATCTGGAGCCACATTTGCACCAGACTGGGTAATTCTCAGGCGAATTAAGGTGAGGAGCTGCCAGCCTGTGGGGCAGAGGTGCTCAGCATTGGCTGCACTGTGGAATCAGCTGGGAAGCTTTTCCAGCTCCCCAGCCACACCCCAGGCCAATGAAGTCAAAAGTGCAGAGGTAGGGGCACCAGCATGAGGACATCTGTTCCTCACCAGAGGTGCCACCTAGTGAGGGCCAAACTCCCAACCTTCCACCAGGACTCCTCACTGGGTGAGCCCACATGGCTCTTGTGGGGAAAGTAGGGAGCCAGACTGAGCCCCTCACCCTCTATGCAGCTTCCAGTGGGCCCCAACACTCCTCTCCCCACCCTTTTTCTTTCCTTGTTCTGTTTTTTTTTGGTACCGGAGACAGAACTCAGGACCTTGCGTGAGGCAGGTGTGGTGCCACTGAGCTAAATCCCTGGCCCCTTTCCTGGTTCTTTGTGAGATAGGGTCTCACTATATACTCCAGGCTTGCCCAAATCTACCATCCTCCTGCCTCAGCCTCCCAAGTTCCCTTTCCTCTTTAGGAGCTTGCAGATGTTGACTTTCCCAGATTATTCCCTGGGTTCTGTGGACTCTGAGTTCAGCCCATCTCCCCCTCCTCATGCCCACCCCTGCGTTTGAAGCCAGGACTCCAAGGGGCAGCTCTCCTCATGAGTGTGAACAGCAAACAAATCGGCCTGCGCACAAACTTCCTCACAGGAACCTCAAGTCGGTGCTGAACAAACAGCAGCCAGAGCCCCTTCCCACTCTGGGAGCCCCAGCAGGTGGGAGGGAGGCCGGCCCAGCCCCTGCACCTGGCCTGGGAGTGAGAGTTCCCAGGGCTGCCGGCTGCCGCCTCCCTAGCTTGCTTCACCATGCCAGCCTTAAGGCCCAGGGCAGAGGCTTGGTGACCAGCCCAGGAGCCTCCTCGTAGAGAGCCCTGAAAAGGTTATAGGGGATGAAGGAAGGGCTGGACCGGAGTGGGGGGGCACGGCAAATCTGCCCAGCACCACCTGGCATCTGCCTGCAAGGCACAAACTCACCACCAGCAGCAGCCATCTCTATTTTTCTCCCTCCCAAGCATAGAGCCTTCTTTCTAGGCAATTCTGTCATCCACTCCCTCTCTAACTCCATCTGTTTCCAAGGCACTCGGAAAAGTCACACAGATCCCCGACCCACTCTCTTTCATCAGTGCCTGACTCTCAGGCCAGGCTCCAATGCAAGGGTTCTGACAGAGCAGCTGAAGCTAAGATGAGTGGTGACTTAAAGAAAAAGCTCACAAATAGAAAAAAAGAAAACAAACCAAAAAGAGCTCATACCTCTGTCCTCTTCTACTGGTGTGAGAAAGTCAGTCAATTATGAGGAGTTAAAATGAGGTAGCTGGTAAAGGGATCATATTCTTCTATTACAACCCCATCTTCCATCACCCCTAAAGGGAAAAAACACTTCTTTCCCCTCTAAGATCCAGGGCACAGAGGAGAAGTCAATTTAATTTCAGTCCAATTCAATTTCAATCATTTAAATGGATGCTCTCATTGTGGGATTGCGTGTGTGTGTGTGTGTGTGTGTGTGTGTGTGTTGTTGAGATTAAACTCAGGGCCTTGCACATACTGGCCAAGTTCTCAACCACTGAGCCAACATCCCCAGCCCTCACTGTGGGATTTAGAGTCACAGAGACCTAGGTCGCTATCTAGAATCAGTTTTCTCATCTGTAAAATGGGAATAAAACACAATCACGGGGAGCAACAAAATAGCAAAATAGCAACAAAGCATGTATACATTGGTACAGTGCCTGTGAGATGACAGGGGTTCCCTAGGGGACTATCCCTCTTTCTCTTCAGAAATTGGAGAAATAGAGAGAAGGAGGACCCAACCCACAAGTAAATGCTAAGCACCACGGCAGGCAGGTACAGGCAGATAGAAAGATGAAGGGGGGGGCAGAGTGAGCCAGAAGTTTAGAGACCTGGACCTTTTGGGCAAATCACTCCTCATTTCATGGGTCCTCAATTTCAATGGGTCCTTCCTTTCTTCCTTCCCTTCTTTCTTTCTTTCTTTCTTTCTTTCCTTCCTTTCTCTCTCTCTCTTTCTTTCTCTCTTTCTCCCTTTCTCTTTCTAGGTAGCCCAGGGCTGGCTGGGAACCCATGGCCTCCTGCCTCAGCCTCTGGAGTACTGGGATTATAGGCATGCACTATTGTGCCTGGCTTTTAATGTCCTTTTTAACACAATAAAGTTTTAAAAAAACTTTTACTTATTAGTACATGTTTGCAGTACATAATGCTTACATTCCTCATGTGGAACTGGTACCTGTGCCTTCCTCCCAAAAAGGGCTTTGAATAGTTTGCTTCTAAGATCCCAACCAGCTCTAAAGTGCTCCGAATGGGTGGAAAGCATATTGTCTGACTGCACAGGGTTTTCTGCTCTGGCCCTTGCCCTTCCTCTTGGACTAATCCTTCCTTCTCTTGTCTTTGCCTGTCCTTAAAGGTGGGAGTCCCCAAGAGATGCAGACTAGCCCTTCTCTCTTCTATAGCGCTGTTCCCTCTGCAAGATTCCCCCACTCCTCTGTAGGCATCCCTTTCTTTTTTTTTTTTTCCATTAAGTTTATTGGTACATTTTAGGTATAAAATACAGTTACATTCATCATTGGAATCTTGTACCATTACAGGAGTATCTTGGTTCTTATTTTTTTTCCCCTTCCCCTGCCCTCCCTTCATCCCCTCCACCCTTCCCTATTTGCAAAGACCTTGTTTCCATTTGTTTCCTCTTCTCATATTTTTTCCTTTTCCTTTTTTCCCTTTCCCTACCCCTCCCAATTCCCCTGCTCTTTTAGACCTTTTCTTCCTGTAACACAATATCAGTTATACATTTTTTAAATTACAATATTAAGATCTAGGAGACATTACCACAGATTTTACAGAATTTGAAAGGATATAGAAAGCAAATTACAAAAATCTTTTTTGAAATAAATTTGACAACTTCTAAGAAGTAACTTGGAAGACAAATTAATGAAACTAACTCTGGAGGAAATGTAAAATTTGAATAGCACTTATTAAAGAAAGTATATTCCTAGCTTGAAAACCTGCCTATATGATAACAGCAGGCTCATAAACATTTTAACTGATAAATTATATCAAACAATTAAAGCAGAAAAAAGAAGGAACACTTCTCCCCTCATTTTAGGACCTCAACATTGTGCTAATCCTAAAACTGGATAAAGATAATAGAAGAAAAAAGTATGAACATAGATAGAAATTTGGCATCCCTTTCTTTAAAGCATGAATCTCCAACCTTTTGGCACACCTAGGCTGCACTGAGTGAAGAGGAATTGTCTTGGGCCACATGTAAAATATACAATATTGGATATAAGTAATAAAACATTCTCTTTTAAATACATTTTTTCCTTTAAATATATTTTTATAGGGCCGGGGATTTAGCTCAGTGGTTCCACCCCCTGACTCACAAGCGCAAGGTCCTGAGTTCGATCCCCAGTACCAAAAACAAAACAAAACAAACAAACAAACAAAAATATATATATATAATTTTAATGTATGGAGGTTCCAGGGGTTGAACTCAGGACCTTCCGCTTGTGAGGCAGGCACAGTGCTGCTGAGCTAAATCCCCAGGCCAATTGTAACATTTTTAAAAAGAGGGCAATGTAAACTTAAAGCAGTAGGATTTTTTTTTCCAGTACTGAGAGTTGAACTAAAGGCCTTCACACTAAGCTATATTCCAGGCATTTTATTTTACATTTTATTTTGAGACAAGTTCTTAGCAGTGTATGAAATTGCTCGGGCTGAACTTGTGATCTTCCTGCCTCAGCCTCCCAGAATTCTGGGATTCCAGATGTGTTCCACCATGCCCAGCTGTAATGGGATATTTTACTTTGTTTTTCTGAATCAAATACATCAGCGTCTGGTTCAACTGACATGGTTGCAATGTTTAATAAGTTCTCAATGTGCACATCAGAAAGTTTTTGTTTATTTTGTTTTTTAAGACAGAATCTCACTATGTAATTCAGGCTGCCCTTGAACTCACTATGTACCCCAGTCTGGCCTCAACGTCAGGACAATTTTTCTGCCTCAGCCTTCTAAGTGCTGGAATAACAGGTGTGTGCCACCACACCCAGCATTCATCAAAATTTTTTTTATCTAATATTATTTGTGTGTTTCATCCTTGAAAATATTTGTTCTCAAATATACACACTGCCAAAAAACAATGACAAGAACAAGGCATGTGGCTGGTATGGCCATGGGCACTCACAGTCTCCTGGAAAGGGCGATTCTATGGGAGTATGAAGGGTAGGCTAGTGGTAACTTCAGAGGTCCAAGATGGCTCCTGGGAGAAGATTCTCCTCTGCAGATGCCACTAAAGCAGATGTGAGCTCCCACCAGGCAGAAACTGTATTCTTCATTGCTCTTTGTACCCCTCATAAAACCTCAAACAAATATGTGTTTGTTGACTTCAGTCTAATTAAAGAGCATAGGATTTCAGAGAGTCTTAACAGCAGTATACATAAGAAAAAGCTAGGAAACACTAGGTAACTCCGAAGTGCAATGTGTGTTGGCACATACAGCATCTCCTGTCTCTGTGTATTCCAGGGAGGGAGGAACAAACAGCTTTGTTTGCTCTAGGCCTGTCAGGTGCAGGGGATGGAGGAGGGGCAGAGAAGGAAGGGCAGGTGTGGCTGGAGCTGGGGCAGCCTGGGCAGGGGGAGGGGTTGTGGGGTTTCACCAGGGCAGCCCTCAGCCCTCACCTTCCAGCACAAGCTGGGTTTGACCTGAGGCCTGCTGGTATGAGCCTTCCACCTCAGCTCTGATGGAGAGAGAAAGGGAAGAGGGAGAAGGGGAGAGGGAGAAGAAGGGAAGGGGGAAGAAGGAAGAAGGGAAGGGAGGAGAGAAGGAAGGAAGGAAGGAAGGAAGGAAAGAAGGAAGCGAGGGAGGGAGAGAGGGAAGGAGGAAGTGGGTACTGAGACAGAGATCCTGCAAAAAGGCAGTGGAAAAGGAGAAACAAGGATTCATCATGAGTGTTGGGAGAAAGGGCAGCAAAGGGGCTTCTCAGTGAAAACTCCCTACTTTCTCAGTAGCTCTGAGATCTCAACTAGGGGTAAACTATTGGTGCTTCAATGCTTCCTCCCTCATCTAGAGGAGGAAACTTATTCTCTACTTATATGAGATACTCAAGTAATTTGTAAATATTACCTGTTATTATTACCATTTTTCCTTCTCTTTCCCAAGGCACTTGCATACTAATGGGTTTAGATGGAAGGGGAGTTCCCTTAGTGGGGACAGCAGACTGGGAAGCAGGAGGGAGGGTTGGTTGGGGCACAGCTGGCAAGCTCTTGGACACATTTATCCATTCTTTCTAAATATTTATACACTTTAAACTGGGTGTGGTGGGGCATGTCTATAATCCCAACACTCTGGAGGCTAAAGCAAGAGGATCGCTGCCAAGTTTGAGGCCAGTCTGAGCTACATAGAGAGTCCAAGGCCAGCCTGAACTGCATAGTAAGACTCTGTCTCAAAAAAAAAAGAGAGGGCTGGGGATGTATGTTGCTCAGTGCAAAGATCCTGGGTTCTGTCACCAGTACCACACGCATACACACCTATACCACACACACATATATGTGTGCATATTTTAAAATTTGAATCCTTGGCATTGTGTTGGGCCTTGATATAGCAGGTAACAAGGGCCCTATAAATTGTTACAAAGTGTTTTGGAAATTAATATGGTATAAAATATAAATTCATAATTTTCTGTCCATTAATTTTACTCATGGAACTTTTTATATAGAAATAAATGTACCATTGTACAATAATTTTATTTTTGTTTTTGTTTTTGTGGTACTGGGATGGATCCAGGACCTTTGCACTGAGCTACATTCTCAAACCTTTTTATTTTTATTTTGAAACAGGGTCTCACTAAGTCACTAAGTTAGCCAGGCTTGAATTTGCAATCCTGCCTCAGCCTCCCAGAGTGCTGGGATGACAGGCATGTGTCACCATTCCCAACTACAATAGATATTTAAAATAATGTCCATTACCAGGTCTGTTTGGATGAGCAGACACTGAAAAGAATAAATGCCCTTCAGCAGAAGGGTTAAATAAAGTATGTTCCACCTATACTGTGTAATACTATGTAGCCACAAAAAAGAACAAGTTAGCTCTAAGTCAATGGCTTAGAAGGATTTCCACAATTGAGGGGAAAAGAAAAACTGACTGTCCCAAGATGAGTGCCAAACATTGATTTCATCAGAAAATTCTGGGTTGCTTCTAGGCACTGGGGGTCTAGGGAATGCTTGTTCTCAGGTTTTCTTTTTTTCGGTACTGGGGACTGAACTTGGGTCCTTGCGCTTCCACAGCAGGCGGCGAAACCACTGAGCTAAATCCCCAGCCCTCAGGTTTTTGATAGTATAAAAGGTGCTATAATGTACATTATGTAGGAAATCTTAAAAAGAAACATTTTAACATTTTAGTAGTTACTGCAAATTATTTTCCATAAAATGAAACTAATTTATATGCTTAATTGTATCATATAAGAAAGCCTATTTCCCTACAATTTCACCAACACTGAATATTATGGATCTTTTTAATCTTGGGAGTCAATTTTTTTATTTTTAAAAAATTTTTATTAGTACACATCAAAAGTACATAATGTTCCTATTCCTTGTGTGGAGTTGGTGCAGGCACGTAACACATCTTAATTCTTTTTTCAGTCCCCCTTTCCTCCTTCTCTGCCCCCCTCTCCATCCTTAAAGAAAGAAGCCCACTAATAGAATGAAAAGGCAGGCCACAGAATAGAAGATGTTTGCTTCTATATTTCTGCAACAAAGGGCTAATTAAATTAGCTATATCTATCTATATTTAAGATTCATACATGGGCCAGGGATTTAGCTCAGTGGTTCTGGCACCTGCCTCACAAGTGCAAGGTCCTGAGTTCGATCCCTGGTACCAAAAAAAAAAGATTCATACAAATTAATGAAAAGATAATGAGCTAACACAAAAAGAAGCAAACCACTAGCAGGCACTTCAAACAAAAGCAATGTCCAAGTAGCTGCTAAGCACATGAAGAGACCTTACCATAAACAGTCTTCAGGCAAATACAAGCACATTAAACCCGGAAGGGGCTTTAAGTCAAAGCTGTAGTTAACTGGCTCTTGTTCTTAGTGCTGCCTCTGACCTAGGATCCCTGCTGGATACCAGTAATCTTGGACCTGGACTAGGCTACCCTTCATTCGGCCCCAGCCAATCTCAATTCCAGGTCCACTTGCAGGGCTGCATAGAAGGCCACAGCTGAAGAGGGAGCTGGGTTCCTCCAGCCTCCTGATGTGGGAGCAGAGGGGGCATATTTTTGTTCCAAACAGCCCATGCCTATGGAAAATGACAAGGAGCCGCCCTGGACCCGATTGAGTAGTTTTGGTGTTAGGTATGAATTTGGGAAGACAATGTGATGGGAGCCGGGAAGTCAGGAATCTTGGAGCCCACAATCACAGCCTAGTGCAGTTCTAAAAGTGTTGCATGTATAAATCAATTTAATCCTCCCTGAAACTCCAAGGAAGTTACTAGTATTGTCTTTTTTTGGGGGGGGGGGGACCAGGGATCGAACTTGGGTCCTTGCGCTTGCGCAGCAGGTGGCGAAACCACTGAGCTAAATCCCCGGCCCTAGTATTGTCTTTTTTAACAGGTAGGAAGCACAAATTGAACTGGTACCAGTGGCTCATGCCTTTAATCCTGGTAATTCTGGAAGGCTGAAGCAGGAGGATTGCAAGTTTGTAGCCCAGCCTGGCCATTTAGCAATTTAGTGAGACCCTCTCCAAATTTAAAAAAAAAACCCAAAACATTTTTTTTTAAATGGACTGGGAATGTAGGTCATCATGAAGGACCTGGGTTTAATCCTCAGCACTGGAAAAAAGAAAAGAAATTTAACCTTTAACTTTTTTTTTTTTTAAGGAAAACATTTATTAGGCTGGGGATTTAGCTCAGTGGTTCTGCCACCTGCCTTGAAAGCGCAAGGACCCGAGTTCGATCCCCAGTACCAAAAAAACCCAAAACATTTATTGGTACACTTTAGATATACACAATGATAACATTCATCATAGGGAATTTGTACCTGTACGTGATATATCTTGCTTCTTTTTTTCCCATTCTCCCCTTTGACCTCTCTTCCCCTCCTTATTTACAAAAGCTTTGTTTCCATTTTCTTTCTATTCTTTTTTTCTTGTTCCTTCTTTCCTCCCCCCCCCCTTGTTCCCCTTCTCATTTGAACATTTTCTTACCATTTCCCAATATCTGTTATACATTTTTGTCCTTATTTCCACTTTTGGTTTCTCACACCAGAGAAACAATGTGGTATTTAAACATGTGTGTCTGATTTATTTCACTTAAGAGTACTTTCCTATGGATGGGAAAGGGAAATTGTACTTTTGAAGTTGAATGTAATTTAATTAATGATTTTGAATATCTCAACAAATGTATTTAATTAAATATAAACTACATTCATTGTGGGGAAAAAAAGAGTATTGTAACCTTTAACTTGCCCAAGGGAAACTGCTAAAAGTACTGATTCTCTGTCTGTAAAACTGCTACACAAAACTGCCCTACACCCATAAAACCCAAAAGTTTGTAGGCAGTCAGCTCCTACTTGTTGGCAATGAGTTAGTATTTCTTTTTTGGGTTTTTTTTGGGGGGGGGGGTACCGGGGATCGAACTCCTGTCCTTACACTTGCAAGGCAAGCGGTGGAGCCACTGAGCTAAATCCCCGGTTCCAAGTTAGTATTTCTTAATCTGGAGCCATTGCAATGCCTACAAACTCTGTATATAAACCCTACATGTTTTTCCCTTTCTACTTTTTGGACATAGGAAATATTTTTCCAGTGGGGACCTGCGTGATGTGGGTACAGACCTGTAATCCCAGTACTTGGGAGGCTGAGGCAGGCGGGTTGCTTTGAGTTCCAGACCAGCCTGGGCTAAGAAATGAGACCCTCCCTAAAAAAAAGAAAAAAAAATGACTGCGATGATTTAAAAGAAATGAATGATCACAGCAGTGTATTCAAATATCTGGGGACAAGGTGGAAATTTTACTCCTCTCTCTCTCTCCTTCCCTCCCTCCCTCCCTCTCTCTCTCTCTCTCTCCCTCTCTAGACTACTCGATCTTCCTGCCTCAGCCACCGGATAGGGTGTGCATTTCTGAATGTGAGTAGGAAGGAGGGAGTAGAGACCCTGGTGCTGTGCCCACCTTGCCGCCCTGGGTGGGGGGTGCATCAAGCTTCCCCATCCGGACTCTGGAGGCCCCGCCCCGCCAGGTTTAAGAGCCAGCGGCCCGCAGGTGGGGCTGACTCCCCTCCGGCCGGGTCAGCGTACTGGCGCTTCCCACACATCCCAGGCTCCCTGCTCCCATCCTGCGCCGGTCGGGCTGTGGTCGCGCCATGCCCAGCCCCCGGCCGCGAGACAGCGAGCTGCCCGTTCCCCAGGGCGCCGGCCCCGCTTCCCCGGCACCCCTGCGCCTCGAGTCCTCCTTCTCCGTCGACGCCATCCTGGCGAGGCCGGGTCCCCGCGCGCGGGTCACTTCCCTGCCTCCCGTCTTCGCCTGTGCCCTGGCCCCGGGGCTCTGGTCCGCGCCCTGGCGGTTCCCCTGCCCGGCTCTGCCCTGGGCGTGCGCCGCCTCCTGGGCCCCCGCCCTGCTGAGCGTGGGGGCCCACGCGCGGCTCCAGCAGCACGCGGTCCCCCGGCTCCACGCGGCTCCCTTCGGCGGCCTCGCGGGCGTCGGCGTCACAGGTACGGCGGGGACCAGTGGGGCCAGGCCGGCGATGGAGCCCCGAGGCGAGACAGCGTCCTAGGAGGGAGGGCTCCGCTTCTGAGAGCCACGAGCGGCTGAAGTGGGAAGGGCCCTACGGCCTGGCAGTGGAAACTGAGGCACGGTCCCCCTGAGAAAGACCCCAGCTCGAGGCAGGGGAGCAGGGGCCTGGGCTGCGCAGCCAGCAATGGGGCCGCCAGAGGACTCCGCCCAGCTCGGGTGTCGGACCCCTGCCTTTCCACACCATCTTTGAGGGCAACTCTTGGAGGCCCAGACACTTACCCCAAACTGCTTTCATCCGGAATTCACGACCCTTTCTTTGCGGAGAGGTGGATGCTATGGGTGGTCCCGGCAAAGCACCAAGGCCCACTACTGTCGGCACAGCTCGGGTACCACACGGGGCCCGCGTGCTTGCGGCGCTCTTGGGACTGCACCTGACGAGCTCTATCTAGGGCACGGCACTGGGTACCTCTGTCCTGTAGCATTAATGTACAAAAGCTTTTGCCTTTTTTTTTTTTTTTTTTTTTTTTTTGTACCAGGGATCAAACTCGGGACCTTCCACTTGCAAGGCAGGCACCAGAACCACTGAGCTAAATCCCCTGCCCAGCTTTTGCCATTTTGGTTTTTGTTTGTTTTGGTAGCGGGGATCGAACTCGGGTCCTTGCGCTTGCGCAGCAGGCGATGAAACCACTGAGCTAAATCCCCGGCCCAAGTTTTTGCCATTTTGGACTCCGTAATTCCTGCTTGCTTATGTTGCCATGAGGAAAAGAGGACCAAAGTTAGTTCGGAATTTAACTACCATACCAGGATCATCCTAACACTCTTGCCTGGTTCCTACTTCCGCCCTCCCTCTCCCCATCCTGCAGGTCCTCAACCCCGTTCAGCAGCGCACTAACCCCGGAATCCCACCGCCATCCAGATGCATACTCTTTACCTGGGAGCCGTGCCCACCTCTCCAAGTCACCCTTCTCTGAGCTCCTCACACACCCGGAGGCTGAATTGCAGTGTACTCATTTTTGTTCCAGTTGTCTCTCTCTCTCTCTCTCTCTCTTTTTTTGGTACTGGGTATGGAACTCGGGTCCTTGCACAGCGAAACCACTGAGCTAAATCCTCAGCCCTCCAATTGTCTCATTTTCAAGCTGGTTTTTGCATGGGTTTTACATCCACATAGTCTGAACTTCAAAATGTCTATTTAGTAAGATATAAAGAGAAGTTTCCTTTCCCACCCGTGTCCCCTAGCCACCTACTCAGGGAGGTATTTTATGCATATTTAATACCTAAATAGGAACCTTATACATCTCTTCTTTCTTCACTTTCCCTGTGCATATCATACACACTGCACTTTATACTATTCACTTGACCATGTCTTAGAGATTGTTCCAGTCCATAAAGAGCTCCTTTTACAACCACAATGGAGTCCATTGTAAGAATGTAAGATAATCAATCAGACCCCATTGATTGCTTCCCATTTGCTCTTACAGTACACACAGTGCTTGCAACGGATAACCTGGCACACAGAATATGCCTGTATAGCCAGAATTGCTGGGTTAAAGCATGTATGTTTGTACAGTTTTGCCGGATTGTCCTCTACAGAGCTTGCACCCCCTCTGCACTTCCCCCAGCTTTGGGTAAGAATGGCCACTTTCCCCACAACCAACAGTGTTTCACCCAACTTTTGAAACAGACAATCTGATAGAAGAAAGAAACGGTACATTTTCTAGTATAAGTTAGATTGAACATTTTTCATATGTTGAGAATCATCTGTGTTTCCTTCTCTGTGAATTATGTCTGTGTACTTTGTTCATTTTTCTAGTTGGATGTTTAAAACAATTTCAGGCTGGAGATTTAGCTCAGTGGCACTCATGCCTTCCTCGCAAGCACAAGGTCCTGAGTTTGATCCCCAGTACCAAAAAAAAAAAACAATTTGTAGAAACTCTTTTTATATTGGGAAAATTAGCTCCTTGACTTAATAAGCTGCAAATATTTTTTCTCAGTTTATTGCCCTTTTGATTTTGATTACAAATATTTATTGTCATATAGAAAAAAATTTAATTTTCAGGTATTTGAATGTATTAATATTTTTTCCTTTCATTTGGTTACATTCTCAGCCCTTTTTATTTTTTAATTTTGAGACAATGTTTCCCTAAATTGCCTAGGCTGGCCTGGAACTTGAAATCCTCCTGCCTCAACCTCCAAGTAGCTGGGATTTGAAAGTATTAATCTTCTTTTTTTTTTTTTTTTTTTTGGTATTGGGGATTGAACTTGGGACCTTGTGCTTACAAGGTGGGCTGCAGAACCACTGAGCTAAATCCCCAGCCCAATATTAATCTTCTTATAAATGAATTCTATATCTCATATCAAGCTTGGAAAGATCTTTCCCACTCTAAGATGATAAAATAATCCTGTCCTGGTCTTGCCTAGATTTTTATAAGTATACTTTATTACATTTAAATACTTGCCTGATTTGGAATTTTTCTTTTCTTTCCTTTTAGTTTGCTTTTTGTTTTTTGTTTGTTCTACTGAGGATTGAACCCAGAGCCTTCATACTGAGCTACTTCTCCACCCACCCTCAACTCCCTTTATAAGACAAGATCTCCCTAAGTCACTAAATTGCCTGGGTTGGGCTTGAACTTGCAGTTTTGCTTCCTCAGCCTACTAGAATGCTGGGATTACAGGTGTGTGCCACCATGCCCTGCTTGAAATTCTTCTCAGTAGAAGGTATGAGGCATAGATCCAGTTTCTTTTTTTTTTTTTTTACACTACTGTTAGGAATTTATTGGGGGGTTTTTTGTTGGTTTTTTTTGGTACTGGAGATCGAACTCAGGACCTTGCTCTTGCAAGGCAGGCGCCGGAACTACTGAGCTAAATCCCCAGCCCTTAGGAATTTATTGTTTTTTAAGCAAAACATTTTGCTTAAAATGATACACATAATGATAACCCTCATCATAGGGAATTTGTACCTGTACGTGATATATACCACTTCTTTTTTTCCCCATTTTCCCCCTCCCCGCAAGTCCCCCTCCCGTCACTATACACATCCATTTTCTTCCTTCTATTTTTACTTTTTTTTCTTGTCCTTTCCATTTTCCCCAGATCTGGAATCCATCTGGAGAGAATTTGTCTCTTCCCCCACTGCATTGTTCCTTGGGTTGTTATAGGAGATATATTTTTTAATAATTTTTAAAGTTTTCCTGGTACATGTTTGCAATTGATGCAGTTTGCAATTATCTTGGGGAGTGGTTACACACACTATTGACTTTCTATTGACTTTCTTGCTCTGTGCTTGGGGTTTTTTTTGTTTTGTTTTGTTTTGTTTTTTGAGACAGAGTCTCACTATATAGTTCAGGCTGGCATTGAACTCACCATGTGGGCCAGGGATTTAGTTCAGTGGTTCTGCTCCCTGCCTCACAAGTGCAAGGTCCCAAGTTCGATCCCTGGTACCCCCCCAAAAAACCCACATGAACTCACCATGTAGCCCAGGCTGGCCTCGAATTCACAGTGATCCTCCTACTGATCCTCCTGCCTCAGCCTCCTGAGCCCTGAGATTATAGGCATGTGCCTCCTTATCTGTCTGGCATGTTTCTAAATCCTTGGGACATCTGGAGGTAGATGATAAGAAGTGATAGTATTGTCACCATTTTACACATGAGGAAATTAAGCCTCACAGAGGTATACAGACTGACTCCAGGGTCCCACAGGGAGCTGGTGTCAGAGCTAGGATTCCAAACACCAGCTCTTAACACACAATACAGCCTAATTTCTTTTCCAAGGCTTATAACCTCATCAGATTCTGAAACATGGCAGAAGAGACCAGGTACATCAGGCTGTATGCTTGTGGGGCTTTTCCTGGCCTTTTGGTCCTACTTCTGGCAGGCACATTGCAAGGCTGGTGGGCTCTGCTCCTTTCACTGGGGTGGTCTGACTGCCAGCTCTGAGGCCTCTCCAGTGCTAGGAGTCTCAGCAGTCTCAGTACTATACTTATCATTCATCTGTACAGCACGTTCCCCTCCCAGATAGCCCACTCCCTTGTCCCCTTCATATTCTGACTCAGGCACTGCCCCCTAACTGATACATCTCCACTGGTCCATAGCGTGGTGAACAAAAATGAACTTCTGTATCTCTTGGAGAAGAGCTTCTTTTCCTTCAAGCAGACACATCACCAAGAACTGGCCTTCAGAAAGTGGGCAGAATTTTATACCCCACTCACTTCTCAGCTGGGCACAGAGCACAAGCTGTACATAGTGATCCTGTTCAGATGCCACCACAGTAAGGTGGCTACCATGTCAGAAGACGAAAACCACCCACTTTCATGCAGCCACTCCCAATTTGTCCTCTCTTCTCTGCTTTTCCTTCCTTAGCACTTACTGCTCTATGACATACTAAGTGGCTTATGTCCCTTGTTTAATTTCTGTTTCCCTACTTCCAAGATGTAAGCTCCATGAAGACAGGGATTTCTGTTTTGTCCAGAAATCATACTTGACACATAACAGACATTCAAAAAGTGTCTGCTAAAAAAAAGTGTCTGCTGAATGAATGAAAAGGGTGATGCCCCCAAGGTTGCTAAGGAAAGACAGGAAGGCCAGGAAAGAGGAGGTTTGGAAACTCGTGTTAGGGGCCAGAACTCAAGCTACTCAGTTGGAGGGTAGTGGAGGCAGAGGGTGTCTCACAGCATTTTCCCTCTTTTCTCATTTGTTCAGTTTGGGTTATTTCTGTAGCCTTTTCCCACTGTGCCTTCTTATTGTTACCTGGCCAGGGGGACGCAGGGCAGTGGAGACATGTGCGGGTTCTCTCCTCCAAGATGGGTGGCAGGTGGCTGCTGGCTAACCTCCCTCTGATGGTTGCTCTTTAGGCTGGGAGTTGCCTCACTGCTCAGGCCTCTGGGCCCCCCCACACTGGGCCCCTCCTGAGGACCTTCAAGACACTGAGAGACACCAAAAGAGAGTTCGAACTATGTTTAACTTGGAGCAGCTGGAAGAGTTGGAGAAAGTGTTTGCAAAACAGCACAATCTGGTGGGAAAGAAGAGAGCCCAGCTGGCAGCCCGGCTCCACCTTACAGAGAACCAGGTGGGAGTAATGACTGCTGTGGGGCTGGGCTGAGCCTGGAGACAGATGCCTCTGGAAAGCCCTAAGTGAAGGTTGGGAGGGAGACACGGGCCTTCTTCCTGTGTGCCAGCTTTTTAGGAGAAAGGCCCTAACTTTAATAGTCCATTTGAAGTGACATAATGGGAATAACATGCAATATTCATCTAGAATTTTATGGTAAAGTCTTTCCATGCTAAATAAGGAGCAAAATTAAGTAGGTATCCAAGAGACTTTAAAAAAAATAACTATTCCCTTACCGCCTGCCAACCAAGAACTATGTAGCCCAGGCTATTCTCCAGCTATTGTGTCATTTTTCTGCTGCAGGCAAACTTCTCAATAATTTTCAACATTCACTCTATGTCCTCACCTCACATTCATTCCTTCACTCATTCCAGTAGACCAATTTCCCTCGAAATCCACCAAAACTTCTCAGCAAGCTGGGGCCAGGGATTTAGCTCAGTGGCTCTATTGCCTGCCTTGCAAGCACAAGGTCCTGAGTTCGATCCCCAGTACCGAAAAAAAGAAAATTCTCAGCAAGGTCTCCAGTGACCTTCATGTTGCCAAGGCTTTCCTTTCTTCAATGACATCACCCTGAAGCATCTCTCACTACAGCTGACCATCCCTTCCCTTCCAGAAATACATTCTCCTCTTGGCTTCCAGATACAGAAGTCGCTGGGTTTTCCTCCCACCTTTCTGGCACTTCTGATTCTTTTACAAGCTTCTTTCCTTTGGGATGGCAAACTCTCCAACTGGTCTCATCTATTCCCATGGTTTAACATAGCATCTCTAAGCCTGGCCTTCTCTGCTGATGTGACCCTAAGGCCTTCGCACTGAGATACACCCCCAACCCTTTTTTATTTTGAGACAAGGTCTTGCTAAATTGCCCAAGCTGGGCTTGAACTGGGATTATAGGGTTGCACCACCACCCTGGTTTATATGGCTCGTTTGTTGCCATCTCCCTCCACTTGACTCTTAGCTCCATGAGGGTAGGGACTGTGCCTGTTGCTCACCACTGTATCACCACCACCTAGGATGGTGTCTAGCACATCGTAGAAGCCTATGAAATAAACACTGTGGTGGATGAATAGTGATTGGGATTATAGGAAGGGGCCTTTTGGAGGGGTGCTTCCTGTAGCAAGAAGAGGAATATTTGGCCAGACAGCAAGGGGTAACCACTCTGGGTCGGGGGGAGTAGTGGGACTTGCTGGTCATGTGGTCATGTCTGCCCACTGTTTCTGGTGATAGGTGAGGATCTGGTTCCAAAACCGAAGGGTCAAGTATCAGAAGCAGCAAAAGCTTAAACTGCCAGCCCTGTCTGCTGTGGCTGCCTCCCCAGATGAGCCCTCCAGCAGCTCCGACAGCAGCATCCAGAGTGAAGATGCCCAGACAGGAGCAGACATCTGAGGATTGGGATGGAAGCCCTACTATCTGGGTTAGTTCTTCCTGGTGGCACCCATTGGACCCACCTGCCCTGCATTGCAATGAAGAGCCTCCTCAGGGTCAGAGGGCACCAGAGGAATTTGAACTGTCAAGCAGGGCTCCCTTTTCTATAGCAGCCTCTGGAAGCAGGAATGTACCTTTTTTTTTTTTTTCCAGTACTGGGGATCGAACTCAGGACCTTGCACTTGTGAGGCAGGAGTGGTGCCACTTCGCTAAATCCTTGGAATAATGTAATGGTCAGAGGCACAGACTTTGGCTGTCAGTTATGTCCTTGGCCAAGTTACTGAACTTCTGAGCCATTTTCCTTCATTTGTGTAAAGAGTGTATAGATAACATACTTCTCAGGGGCGAGATGATGTCTGTAAAGCACTCCCAATGTGCTAGGCCCAAAGTGTGCGGTAACTGTTAAGGCTTTTAGGGTCCCTCATTTGAGGGAGTGGTACCAACACCAGCCTTGACTTCCCAAGGATTAATCATCTTTTCCTGGCCTGCTATGGAGGAGAAAGGGCCTCACTCAATCAGTGGTTAGGTGTAGAAGAATCTTCCTCACCAGAGATGGTGGAGTTGAGAGCAAAGAAGAGGGAAAGGCAGATTGCTTCTCTTCACGGTGGTCTGAGGTTTTTTGATTTGTCTGAACTGTTACCACTCCCACAAGGAGCTCAGTTCCAACTGCCTCCTTGAGCAACATGCTGCCCTGACCCCCAGCTTTTTCTGTCCAGGTACCTGCCTCAACTTCCTCCTCGTCTTCATCTAGAATAGATAAATTTGAGTCCATGCTGTCAGAACATTGCTGTATTTTCACAAAATAGTTATGTTGCCTCCGTGTCACACCCCCTTATCCCCTACAAAATCCTGACTCGTGGCTGCCTTTCCTTCCCAGGAACCTGCTCAGTCTCTGGCTAGGGAGCCTGCTGATAACTTGCTGTGATGAAGCCAACAACCTCCATTTTCAGAGCTAATATTTAGACTATTCATTCTACAATGGCTGGGAGGGGGTGATGGGGGTGGAAGTTGGGGTGGAAGGAGGTCTGCCCTTCCTCCTGGTCCCTAGCTGCTCTCAGGGAGGGAGGAGGAAGAAAGGCAGGGAGCCAAGGAGGCCTTGGAAAACAACCTGCACCCAAGGGGGTGGATTCCTGGATATCGGGTAGCAGGCTTGAGGGGAGCCAGCATCCAGACTCAAGAATGCTTCTCTGTCCCTGTCTTCAGGGAAGTTCTTCCTAAGGCAGGACTCAAAGTCAGTTCTACTAATCAAAGGAATCCAGCTGCACCTGCCTGTTTCAGAAAAAGCTGGGCCACTTGTATTTTATTTTATTTTTTGTGGTACTGGCTATTGAACCCAGAGCCTTTACACTGAACTACATACTTAGCCCTTTTCATTTATCTTATTTTGTTTTTTAAATTTTGAGACAGGGTCTTGCTAAATTGCTTAGTTGTTCAGGCTAGGCTCCAATTGCCTCAGGCTTCAAGTGTTGAGATTTCAGGCATGTGCCACCACACTTGTTACTTTTTTTTTTTTTTTTTAAATAAATAGATCAGTGCTTGCTTCTGCAACACTTATACTAAATCAAAAGGTCAGTTACCTACTAAACAATTACTGCCCAATCCCCAAAAGTCACCATGAGACCACAGGTTCCTTTTCAAGGAACACAGAATCAAATGAGGAGCAAGGAAAGAAAAGTATGGGGGTCAGGCCTAGCTGTAGGAACAAGTGCCATAGGCCAGTGGTTGGCAGCTTTTGGGGTCCCAAATGAGAGGACACACCTCTCTTTCGTTCTCTGATGCATTTGCACTTACACTCACTTCTGCGTCCAGTTGGAGGGGTCCTTAGACCTGACTGAGATCAACTCTGGACTTTTCCATCATCTTGGGGCTTCAAAGGTCCCCAAATCCCTGGAGAATCTGAGACACACACCTGTGCAGCTTGATCTTACCTAGGACAGTCTGCCCTGCTGCAGAGGGTTTTTTTGTTTTGTTTTTTGATTTTGCAGTACCAGGGGTCGAACTCAGGACCTTGCATTTGTGAGGCAGGGGAGGCACCACTGAGCTAAATCCCCAGCCCGAGAAGGGCAATCTTGCACCAGACTTTGAAGAAGGAGTAGGTGGGGTAATTGTACCCTAGAGTATAAGCTATTCCTACGGTTTAGTATGAGAGAGGGAACAGAAATAACTGCCTTTCGCTGTTCTCTCTGCTGGGTCCATAAACTGCTTTTCTCAATTAGCAAGCCACTTGGTGGACAGAGGCACAGTAGACACAAATGTGAATCCGGACTCAAATACATCAAAACTACACATACATAGACTCTGATACCAGCCACGCAGGCAGACAGCCACAAAACTGCACAGATGTGAGAGTACAAATGCAAGTCCAGCTACAGCTAGTCAAGGAACCAAGGAACCGAAATTCGAACTCGCCCGAGGGAAAATCCCCACCTTCGTGGAAACACTCGGCAAGGGGCGGGGCCTCAGGAGCGGAGCTTCCCGGGTCAGACGGGGTCAAGGGTCAGAAGGCGGAGGCTTGCCCAAGATGGCGGCCTTCATGTGCGAAGTTTTCTCCTTCTGCGTGGGCGTGGCGGGTTCGGGCCGGGTTGCCGTAGAAGTCCGATTCGTGAGCAGCGCAAAGGTGAGGCCAGGGTGCACCCCGTCCCTGGAGATAGCCCCAGAGATCCATGCCTAGAGACGCTTGTACCGCTTGACCCAGCCCCTGCTCGTGGTCAGGGGTTCCCTGTCTGTCTCGGTGCTCAGGCTCCTGAGGTGGTCACGGGGTGAATCCGAGTCTCCAGAGTCTCAGTGAGCTGCCCCTTCTAGCGGAACCTGGTCCTCCCGCCTGCGGCCTGCTGTGGCTGCCTTAGAAGGAGCTGGGTCTCTGAGCTTCTTGGGCCAGGCTGAAGGCATTGCTGCCGGGACCCGGGAGCGGTTAATGGGGACGTACTGGAGAGAGGGAAGTCAGTTATAAAAAAACCCTGGGTCCTCAGAGGCCTTTTTGTGTGAGATATGGGTGGTAGGATACGGAGAGATGAGGACCATATGAAGGGTCTTCAAGAGCTAAAGAATTTGAGCGAGAACCCAAATGCTGGGCGAGCATTTGAAGGGTTTTAAGCAGCAGAGTGATATGAATGTTCTTTTTATTATCATGTTTTAGAAGTTCCTTGTAGAAGAAAATATAAAATGTATCGAAGGAAACAAGATAAAAATCACTCATAATCCTGTGCTTGTGCAAATGTGTATGTATATTAAATCACATTTTTAGAAACTGCTCTTTGGATGCAACAGTGAATCTTTCAGTATCAACAAACCTATTTCAATATCAATAAACGTATTAAATTTTTGAAAAAATAAAAGTTTCATAATCAAATAAGATAATACACACCAAAAAAAAAAAAAGATAACAATACACATTATCTTAAAAGTAATTGCTCAGAGTAAAAGACAGAGGATGTGAAGGCGATCTGGCTGCAACATCTGTCACCCCATTCATTGCCAGAGTTGATTCGGCTGATCTGGCTGGGTGGGCGGGTGTCCTCTTCCTCCCTCGCTGCTCCATGTACATCTGTCCCCAAGTTGCATGCTCGTTGGGTCAAAGACAATGACGACCCCTGATTCCTCGGTTAAGGGTATATGAGTAGCTGTGCTCCTCTGCTAGAACCTCCAAACAGGCTCTCAAGAGTAAAAGACATAAACCGAAAAGATTCTTACAAAAAAGAAACATAATAACACAAAGCTTTCTTTTTAATGAACCAAGATAAACTAGTAGTATAGATGAAACCAATTAGCAAAAATATTGAAATATTTTTAAACAATGGAATTTGTAATTTGGGCAAGTATTTGAACTTCTCCCTACTTCCTGTTTATCTCTTCTATATTGCATTCTCTCATGCACACACAAATAGCTAGGATTGTATGTATGTATATAGTGTTTCTCATATAAGAGAAACCATGTGATATTTGAGCTGTGTCAGACTTTTGCTTAGCATTATGCTCTCAAATTTCATGTTACCTACAAACACCTTGTTTATCTTTCTTTATGTCAGTGTAGTACTCTATTGTGTATAAATACCACATTCTTTTTATCCATCAGCTGATGGACATACATATTATTTCCAAGATCTAGCTATTATAAATTGTGCTGCCATAAATATGGGTATGCATGGATCACTGTAATATGATGATTTTTCACTCTTTTGGGAAAGTACCTGAAAGGGGAATAGCTGGGTGAAGTGAAATTTCTATTTTTAGTTTTTTGAGGAATCTCCACACTGAGTTCCATAGAGGTTGTACTAGTTTACATTCCCACCAACAACGTAGAAGTGTTTCTTTTCCCCCACATCCTGGCTAGCTTTTGTTATTATTAGATTATTTGATGATAGCTATTCTTTCTGGGGTAAGATGGTATCTCAGTGTAGTTTTAATTTGCATTTCTCTGATGACAAGTGATGATGAACATTTTTTCATGTATTTATTGGCCATTTGTACTTCTTCAAGAAGTGTCTATTCATTTTGGTAGCCCATTTTTTTTATTGAGTCTTTTGGGGAATCTAATTTATTTTAGTTCTTTATATATTTTTGTTTTGTTTTGTTTTTTGAGACAGGGTCTTGCTATGTAGTGCAGGCTGGCCTTGAACTCACTATGTAGCCTTGGTTGTCCTTGAACTCTTGGGCTGCCTGATCCTCCGGAGTGCTGGGATTTTAAGCATGTGCTACTACACTTGGTTAGTTCTTTTTTTTGGTACCGGGGATCGAACTCCAGACCTTGCGTTTGTGAGGCAGGCGGCGGCACCACTGAGCTAAATCCCCGCCCCGATTAGTTCATTATATATCCGTGCTGTTAGTCCTCTGTCCATGGAATAGCTGGCAAAAATTTTTCTCATTCTGTAGATTGTCTCTTCACTCTGTTGGTTGTCTGTTCACTGTGTCGGTTGTTTCCTTTGTTGTACAGGAGTTTTTAAATTTGATATGACCTCATTTGTTGATTCTCAGTGTTATTTCTTGTGCCATTGGGATTCTGTTCAGAAAGTCCTTGCCTACACCTGTCTTCAAGAGTTGTACCTGTTTTGGGCTGGGGATGTAGCTCAGCGGTGCCACACCTGCCTGGCAAGCGCAAGGTGCTTAGTTGGATCCCTGGTACCAGAGTTGTACCTATTTTGTCTTCCAGTAGATTAAATGTTCTTTTTTGGGGGGGGGTACCGGGGGTTGAACTCGGGTCCTTGCGCTTGCGAGGCAGGCAGCGGAACCACTGAGCTAAATTCCCAGCCCTCTACTACATGTTAATTTTTAAAGAGTTGAGTAGTAGTTCTTTTCATGGGAGGGCCATAGTTCTTCAGCCAAACTCTTTGTTTATGGATCCTTTATATTGTATCTTACTCATTCCTGGAATCAAAGGTCTTGGAGCATATGGCCACATTTCATCAGCCAAACTCTTTGTTTATGGATCCTTTATGGTGTATCTTACTCATTCCTGGGATCAAAGGTCTAGGCGCATACGTTCCGTGCAGATACCCTATGTTCACTCTGGCATAATTTTCTTTCCCAGTTATCTTTTGCACTTGGGAGGCTGGGGCAGGAGGATTGCCACAAGTTTGAGGGCAGCCTGGGCTACCTAGACCCTGTTTCAAAATACAAATAAATAAATAAATAAATAAGCAGACAGACAAACAAACCTCCTAAGTGCTGGGATTACAGACAAGTGCTACCATGCCTGGCTTCGATGTAGTGCATTTTAAAATCTTGATTAAGTGATTTTCTAGAAAAATATAAATGACCAAAATAACTCAAAAGGAAAAAAGGTCGGACAGTAATAAGCCAGGCTGAGATCTGGCTAGTGTACACCAGAATGGCATTCTAGCTAGCATCCACAGCAGACTACATGGAGCTCGGCATGGTTGCACACCTGTAATCACAGCACTCTGGAAGGCTGAGGCTGGAGGATCACAAGTTTGGGCCTAGCCCAAGCAACTTAGTGACTTAATGAAATCCTCTTTGGAAATAAAAAATGAAAGGCTGGGAATGTAGTTCAGTGTGAAGGATTTTGAGTTCAATCCCCAGTGTCACAGAAGTTAGAGTTTTACATAGTTTTTTTTTAAAACTTTTTTTTGGTCAAACTAGAAATATGTTTGTATGGCTCTTCTCCTTTCAGTGCTCTCCACCCCCCCCCTTTTTTTTTTTGAGACAAAGTCTCCCTTGTAGCGCAGGCTGGCCTCAAACTCACAGCCATCCTCCTGCCTCAGCCTCTCAAGCACTGGGATTATAGGCCTGTGCCACCACTCCCAGCTCTTCACACTTCTTGACAGGAATAGGATTTGTGTTTCTTGAAATACTTTCCTCTGTTTTGGGGATGAGTGAATTTATAAAAGAAATCATACTGATTCTTTTCCTTTTCCTTTTCTCTTTTCTTCCTCCCTCAGTACTGGGGATTGAACCCAAGGCCTCATGTATGCTCTGCTCTACCACTCAGCTATATCCCCAGTGCCACCCTCCCCCTTTTGTTTTGATTACTAAATACTTTATCAATTTGATCCCCCAGAAGAGGGGGAAAGAGATCTATGTTTCTCCAGTATTGAGATTTGAAGTTACCAGAGACAATGTGGGTCTGTCTTCATGTTTTTTTGTCCCATAGAGGAAGGGTAAGTTTTCATTTTGCCAACTTGGGGCTCAGAGGCTACAAAATGTAGAAGTGGGAGCTTGCAGGAAGTCAGTCAAGGTGCATTTATGGCGTTGCCCTGGTTTTGTTTTACCCATTCCATTCTCCTGTTAGAGTTGTTCAGGATTGAGATTTTGTGGCTCATGGGTTACCCAGGGCCTAGCCTGGTCTACACAACTTTTTTGCTCTAGGTTTGGTAGGGGCCTACATCTTGCCAGAGCACCAGAGCTAAAAAGGAACAGCTACTCAGGAAGTCATAGTGACATGGTGTTTTTACTGCTGTGTCAAGCATTTTTCTTCTCTCCCTTTGTTGTGCCAGCTCAGTGTTGGCATGGGCACTGTTGTCTTCCCTAAATGAGAAAGGGGATTAAGTGCCAGCAGGGCCAGTAACTGCCTGGGTCCTGAAGCCAGCTCCTGAGTGGCACAGTTGAGAGATGGCAGTTCAGATATTGTTTACTCATCAATCATCGTGATGTGTACAGTGTTGTACACCTGAGATAGATAGATGGATGATAGGGTGTTAGACTAATCCTTCTCAAACTTTAACATGCATAGGAAGCTTCTGGGCTTCTTGGTAAGATGGAGATTCTGATTCAGCAAGTCTGGGGAGGGACCTAAGATTCAAACATCCCAGGTGATCCCCTTGTTGCTAGTCATCCACCTCACATTGAGTAGTGAGAAGCTAGAGCCCATGAGGTATCTGCTGTATCACTGCATCCTGGAAACTACCTGGTAGGTGTTATCATTCTCACTTCTCACATGGGACATGGTGCAAAGAAGCAAAGCAGTTGGCTCCCAGGTTCACAGCAAATTAACATTAAGGCTGGTGCTAGGATTAGCTCATTCCTTTTAGTACAACACCTGCGTGCTTGTTTGGATGCCAGGTGCTGTGCTACCATAGTTGCTGTGCTACCATAGTTGCTGTACCTCGCTGACCAAGGAAGAAGGCATTTCTCTAAACTAAGCTTACTTCCCTATAGGTGTAGGGTTTCTCTGCAACCCAGAGCAGCAGCACCACTGCTGGGACCTTGGAAGGTTGTGAGGGCTGGGGTTGGGCAGAAAAGGCTGCTCTGTCATTACCAGCTCCTCAGCCTGCTGGGATCTTTGGCCCTGCTCTAGCCATTGTAAGAATTCTCTGAATAGCCATATGTGGTTGCTGTTGCAGCTCCTTCCCCTGTCCATGCTCCAAATGGGCTGAAAGATGCATCTGAAAGGTCAGAGCCACTTTTCCAGGGCAGGAAGTTATGGAGGTTGCAGAACATTCACTCTGAACCCTCAGAGGCAAAGGCCCCTGCTAAGAGGAAGTCATGTGGGGGTGAGTCTTGACAGCCTTCCAGGAGCTCTTGGAGGTCTGTCTTCAGTCCCTTCTTATGGGTATCCTGTTCCTTTTCTGCCATTTAGGGAAAGGGACTGTTTGCCACACAACTGATCCGGAAGGGAGAGACCATCTTCGTAGAAAGGCCCCTGGTGGCTGCACAGTTTCTCTGGAATGCACTTTATCGCTACCGAGGTGAGCACATCTCACCTATTTCTCATGGCTGCTGGGCCCTGCCACTTTTGTGCATGGAAGACAGCTGCATATATCTGTACTGACTGATGTCTCTGGGACTCTGGGTGTTGGGAGAAAATGCTATCTTCTGCAGAACTGCCTGAGAATCACACCTCTGTCTACTTTCAGGCATTGGGGGCTGCGTGCCTGCAATAACAGTTTCCTCTAACGTACTATCTCTCAGGCAGAACTCAGAGCCCCACACACAGAGTCGGATTGAGAAACGGGGAGTCAGGAGATGCCAGGGGTTTCTTGAGAGGAAGAGGGGTCATTTACCTTTGAGGGTATATGTGAGATTCCTTCATTCATTCATTCATTAAAATAGTCATTCATTCACTCTACACACTTGGGTGGAGCACTGTCAGGCACTGTCCTAGTTGGAGGGGTGGAGGGGGAATACTGCTGTGAAAGGGGAGATGAGGCTCTTGGGACACTTACATTGTTGTGTCTGGCTCTCATCCTTAGCCTGTGACCACTGCCTCAGGGCTCTAGAGAAGGCAGAGGAGAATGCCCAGAGGCTGACTGGGAAACCAGGCCAGGTTCTGCCTCACCCAGAGCTATGCACTGTGCACAAGGAACTCCACCAGAACTGTCCCCACTGCCAGGTGAGCATCCCAGGGGAGTCTACCTGAAGGTGGGTGGGTGAGAGAGGACTTAGTTGAAGTCCACACCGGGGAGACTGGGACTCAGACAGACCTGATCATAGCCCTCAAGAGCCATGATGTTGGCTAAAACATTGAAAGGACTCAATAATTGTTTGTTCTATCCTCCTTGTTCCAGTTCCATTGTCTAGTAAATGGGCTTGGTGGGAGCTTGCCTTCTTAGGGCTCTCCTCACTACCTGAAAAGTTCTCTTCTCTTTCTGTGATTTTACAAGTCTAGGTTAGGTGCTTTCCCACATGGCCTCAGAGTACCCTATGTTTTCTCATCTCATAATTTCTCTGAGCTCCTCAGAGGCTGTGGTGGAAGGAATCCAGTTAGGGGAGGCAAGTGCCTTACGGGATGTCTGTGCCTTGCTCTCTTCACCCCATGGCCAGATCCTAGGACACTGACCTCCTCCCCACCTAACAGGTGATGTACTGCAGTGCAGAATGTCGGCTGGCAGCTGCGGAGCAATACCACCGAGTCCTGTGCCCAGGCCCCTCTCCAGATGACCCCCTGCATCCTCTCAATAAGCTGCAGGAGGCATGGAGGTAGGTCTCTTCCTCTCTTCTTCTTTTTTTTTTTTTTGGTACCGGGGATCGAACTCAGGACCTTGCACTTGTGAGGCAGGCGCTGGAACCACTGAGCTAAATCCCCAGCCCATCTTCCTCTCTTCTTTATCCATCCGTCCTGACCTACTTGCCTAGGCTTAGCATATGTTGCCAACTTCCACATTACCATCCTGCAGATATTTCCTCTATTCTTAGGGTTAAACAGAAGGCACATCACCCAATCCTCTGCCTCTAATCTGGGCTGCCATTCCCACCATCCTCAGTGCTTTACACCTTCCAGAAATAGCCCATAGGGATGCAAAATCTGCCTAAGTCCTGCTCAAGACTTTCTCCTTTTGGTGGTTGATGGAAGTGGTAGGGTTTCTCTGTGGCAGTCGACTGAGCTTTCCAGACCTCAGCTACTGGGGAGGGAATTTTAAGGCCAAACTTTTTTTTCTTTGCCCAGGAGTATTCACTACCCACCTGAGACTGCAAGCATCATGCTCATGGCCCGAATGGTGGCCACAGTGAAGCAGGTAAGCCCAGTGGACCCTCTCAGGGAAGGTGACTGGCACACTCAGCTCTGGGTCTCAGTCTCACATCAGAGCCCTAGCTTGGATTCAGAGTTACTCATGGGCTTCCCAAAGGAGAGATGCTTGCTCTGTACAATCTTAGCTAAGCATAAGTCAGGTGTGGGAAATCAGGGCTCATTTTGCAGGTAATCTTTGATTTATAGAAAGATGTCTCATACAACATTTGATTTATGAGCACCACTTTTTTAGGATTCTTTCTCTTATATAGAGTGAGAGAAGCTACTCTAACCTTCTTCTATTAATATTATGGTTCCTCGGCCTAGTTCTCTGTTCTCCAAGTGTTTTGAGTTGTCTGTCTCACCTCCAGCCGGAGACATGATTGGATATGGGCAGCATGGGGAGAAAGTCTCAGGTAGAGGCCGAGGCCCTGGAAGCTCATGTGTGGTAGTTGTTCCCTGATGGCAGGGGCTTTAGAAACAGACTGTCTATTCCACTGGATGGGAGTGCCACTAAGGAAGTGGGTGTCCATGATCCTTAAGTACATTTGTCCACTATAGGCTAAGGATAAGGACCGTTGGATCAGGCTCTTCTCCCAGTTCTGTAACAAAACAGCCAATGAAGAGGAGGAAATTGTCCACAAACTCCTGGGAGACAAATTCAAGGTTAGTCTTCTCCCATGACCTATCTCCACCTCTCACCCTTCCCAGATAGCCTGGGATGACTGTGGCTGCTTGTGGGGAACTCCACATTTCGTCTCTTCCCAGCTACAGGAAGGGGTTAGAACCTGGGCCCCCAAAATTGATCAGAGGACTCACATTATTCCTGTCACTGTTTAACTTTATGATGTAACATGAAACTAAAATTGGGAAATGGGGATTGGGGTGGTGGCAGTGGAGTGGTTGGATGCCTGAGAAGGCAAGACTCCTGTCAGAGGGTAGCAGTAGGCAAATCAGTTATAATGGAGAATGGAGGGTTGAAGGTCCCCAAAGTCAGCTACCAGCGTCCCTGAGTACCTAATCCCAGAGAACAGATTTGCACTGAGGACAGCAGATTTCTACATGGAGCTGCCTGACGGCAGAGGCAGATGTGGGGAAGGGATGCATCTGGGGTGGGCCCCCCTGTACTGAATTCAGCAGAAAAGAGGGAAGAGGTGAGTTTGTCAGGAGGCCCAAGAGAGATGGTGAGAACAGATGTCCTAAGCCAAGCTGCCTAAGCCTCACTAGTACCAGTGCTAGAAAACAAGGAGAAAGTTTGGGTTCACTACTTTGGGTTGGAGGCCAGCCAACCCAAAGCTCTTTGGCGATAAGGACTCTGGGGCCTTCCTTTGACCCCAGGAAAAGCTTGGTCTGCAGAGCAGGCCCTTTTTCTTCCCTCACCTGATCTTCTAGGACCTACCTGGTTGCCAAGGGGAAACCCCAGGGACATGAATCTTTCCCTATTTCCCTTCAACAGGGCCAACTAGAACTTCTGCGGAGACTCTTCACAGAGGCCCTGTATGAGGAAGCACTCAGCCAGGTGTGTGTGGGGAGGCTGGGGCCACCACCTCCTGGTCACCCCACTCCCCAGAAGCAAATGGGTCCATATTTCCTGGGGCAGCTAAGCCAAAGCTGGCTTGGTCTTCTGGGGTCCAGGTGGGGCAGATGCTTAGAAGTCTTCCTGAACAGAGCCATAGCAGGAAAAAAAGCAAGCAATTGTAATCCAAGCACTCAACTCTTCTCTTTCTCTCCCCCAGTGGTTCACTCCAGATGGATTCAGGTCTCTCTTTGCTCTTGTTGGGACCAATGGCCAAGGGATTGGGACCAGGTTAGGAGAGAATGTTCTAGAGATCTTAGGTTGTCCCTCATGGTTCGGTATGGAGATTGACTGAGGAAGGTAGCCACCGCTTCTTTCAAGCCTGGGGTGGGGTAGGATGTGACTTTGGCCAGAGTGCTGAGCTGGATGTGTTGGGAGGAGTCCAGTGGAGAGAAGTTTGCACCGGGGAGCTTTGGTTTGTTGGGGAAGTTGGGGCCCCCAACCTGGAGAAAGAAATGGGGTGGGGTAGGAGCCCCTTCTGCCTGGACTTAACTTGCCCTGTGACCTGGGCCTTCTCTCCAACCATGGGCTGCCTGGGAACCCAGCTCCCTGAGCCAGTGGGTCCATGCCTGTGATGCTCTAGAGCTGAAACCTCAGGACCGTGAGCAGCTGGATACCTTCATTGACCAGCTGTACAAGGACATCGAGGCAGGTTGGTGAAATGGGGCCATTCTGTTCCCCCCCACCCAAGTCAGAGGGTGGACACAATCATTCCCAGGAAGCGCCGAGTTAATGGTGGGTAAAGTAATCCTGTGTGTATCTGTGGGCAGCTGCAGATCTGTCCATAGGACAAGTGGTTGAGAAATGGCCCAGAGATTCACCCAGAGGCTTGATGCTGGGAGGAGGGGGAGTGCCGGACAAATAGGGTGATATTGCAGACAGAACAAGCTTGTGCTTCGGAGAAGCAAGTTTAGGTAAAGTGGTGGGCCCTGGGTATGTTAGTATGGTGGGGTGGTAGGACAGTAGAGCTGGTGCCTTTCCTTGTCAGCCTAGTTTCCTACCTATAAAATGGGTAGAACAGTGTCTGCATATTACTATCTTACAGCTACTGGTGAGTTCCTTAACTGTGAAGGATCTGGCCTCTTTGTGCTTCAGAGCTGCTGTGAGTCATGGCACTGGGTGGCAGGGAGGAGGGTGGTGGTGGGTAGAGACTGGGCCCTTGTTGGGTAGCCTCATAGATACAGTTCATTTTTCTCAGATAGTCCTTCTAGGCTGGCTGGATTGAGTCTGTGAGTAGGGTTAGGCCTGAGCTTCTTTGGGGACTCCCTTAGGGCTTTTTGCTTCATTTTTTCCCCCATTTATTTATTCAGTTGCTTGTACTTTTTTTTTTCTTTTCTTTTCTTTTTTCTTTTCTTTTTTTTGTGGTACTAGGATAACCTAGAGCCAAACATATGCTATGTAAGTGGTCTGCCACTGAGCTACACCCCTAGTTACCTGCTCAGTTTTCATACTTATACATGAAACCTTATAGTGTGCCAGGCCCTGTCTAAGGCAGACACAAAGATTGGCTTCTTGCAAAGGAAAGTTTGGGCTTTGCTCCATCACTGCCCTGGGGTGTGTTAGGGGAGCACTAGGAGAGTCCAGGAGGCCTGCAGAGTGCTGGGGAGAGGGAGCACAGGTGAGGCCAGTCTCCTCAGCACCTGACAGGGAGGGTCAGAGCCAGCTCCAACAACTGCCTTTTCCAGGTCTCGGCCACCTGGCCCTTGGTTTTCTCACTGCACGTCTGTCCTGCCAGGCTCCAGAGAGGGTACTCAGAGGGCCTGAGTTAGCCATTACCTTATGTCCAGTAGCAGACAGAACTGAGTTAAATAGTCTGGTATGGGCATCCTTTCAGAGTCCTGACCTCTCTTAATGAGACAGTGAGAACATAACTGAGAATGAATGGCCAGTCTCGGGAGGTTGGAGTGGGCAATGATGTGCGAGTGCATTTGTGCCTTGTGCTGTGGTCTTCGGGAAAGAGCACTGGATGAGGAGGCAGGAAACTTGGGGTCTGGTACCCAGTCACCCCTGCCAGGGTTCTGAGAACAAGAAGGGAAGGGACTCAGTGCTCTGCCAAGTTGAGATTATTATTTTTTTTAGTTAATAGTACTCATTACCTGCCTCTTGTGACTCAGGTAACCACAGCTGTGTTCCCAATGCAGAGACTGCCTTCCCAGAAAACAACTTCCTTTTGCATGTCACCGCCCTGGAGGATATTAACCCAGGAGAGGTGAGGGGGACCAGGGATGCAAAGGTTTGTGTGGACAGTGGGCCTGTTAAGTTCTCTCCAGGGATTAGGAGCAGCAGTGACTAGATCCTCCTAAAGGTCAGGCTCTTGGAGACTTCTTACATGCCTCAAGGCCTGAGTCTTTGCCCATAGGTATGTTCTAATCCCACCCTGCTTCAAAAAATAACTCCAGAAAGCCTCAGAGCAGTATTTGAGGGACAGCTGTGTGTCTAGGTTCCTGTCCTTAGCTACCTTTTGATCAACAGATCGGCAGCTTCTAAAAAAGTGGGAGGTAATTTTTTGTGGCTTTGTCTGTGGGGAGTTGGTATAGGTTTGGGTGTCCTGGCTAGGAGTGCAGTACACAGGGCAAGTAGAATCACACCAAGATAACCTCTGAGCCTAGCTACAGACCTTGGCCACTGACTGGCTTTCACCATGGCCTGAGGCCACTTGCAGTCTATCCTCTGTCTCTGACAGTGGTTGCTGAAACCTCATGATGCCTGCCTGTTGAAGGCATGGAAAATGAATTGGGATAGCCCACCCTTCACTGAAGGCAGCTCAGGCCTGGCTCCCAGGGATGGAACAGTGGTTGGAGATAGGGCAGTTGTTGGGGAAGCCCTTATCCTATCTAATGGAAGGTACTCCATTTATCTAATCTAATTAATCTGTGTAATCCAATCTATCCTAATATGAGACCCCACCTTTTCTCTGCCCTACAGGAAATCTGTATCAGCTACTTAGACTGCTGTCAGCGGGAGCGCAGCCGCCACAGCCGCCATAAGATCCTTAGGTGCCAGCTGGGGACATGGTTGGGCAGCTGGGCTTGGGAGTCCTCCATCCTGTGGATGACTTTTCACCTTCATCATCCTCCACACCTGCAGGGAGAACTATCTGTTTGTCTGTTCCTGCCCGAAATGCCTGGCAGAGGCTGATGAACCAAATGTGACCTCAGAGGAGGAAGAAGAAGAGGAGGAGGAGGAGGAGGAAGAGGAAGAGCCAGAAGATGCAGAGCTAGGGGATGAGATGACTGATGTGTGATGTTGCCTGCCTGGAATGGGCCGTGCCCCAGATCCTGCTAGAAAAGGGGGCCCTCCCCTCAGAAAAGAGGCTTGGAAGGAACTCCCCATTCCCATTGCCTGCTTTCCCCCTTCCAGTACTCTGCCAGAGCATAGGATGGGGGCTGCATCCTAGGCCCCGCATCTCCCACAGACCTCATGCACTGAGCACTTCTGCTGAGTTGGCTCAGGCTCTGTGCCATCACTGAGCCTTCCAGAACTGGCCTCCCTTGAGTTTACTCCACTCTAAGTGAGGGGTTGGAACCAGGGTCTGGGCCTAACAGTGTTTCTTAGTCCACACTAACCTTCCACCAGTGGCTTCTCCCCTCTCAACTGATTATTGGTTTATTTTGAGGGGGTAGCAAAGTGACATATCTGAGACCACACCAGTCTCACTGAAGTGGAAAGGAGAGGTATGGCACTTCAGCTTCCTTACCTCATACCTGCCATGACTATAGCTGGTAGGGTGATAGCCTGCCCATAAGCCAGAGGGAAGAGGCAGGAAGGAGGGTCTGAGACTCCAGAGCACCTTCCCTAAGGCTGGCTACCAGAGGACACTAGACCAGGGAGATTTCCCCTCCTTCCCCCCACTCCCACTGTTAGGACATCAGGGGAAGTGGGGATTAGCCCCTTCCCTAGACTCCGGAATCTCTGTACCTCATGCCTTGTCTCCCAGGCCCTGGCACAGTGGCTGGCCCCCACAGGGTATGGAAGGAGCTTCTGCCTTCCTTAAAAGGGGATCATCGCCCTTTCTTACACCTTCCCACTGAGGGTTCTAGCAATCTGGCTGAGACCTGTGGGATGACAGGCCTGTGCTCCTTAGTTTAGGATGCTTGAATTTTCCTGGGGCCTGTAAAAATGAGCCAGTGAAGGGCTCTCCTGGCCTCAGTCTCCATCTTTAGTTTCCACAGGGGAACATGGAAGTCTTCCAGAAACCTAAAGGAGCTGGGCTAGATACTTAGCGGTTAGCCATGAGTGTCCCTTCCATCCCCTAGATGAGCATCTCTCTCACTCTTGGGTTGGATGCTGTGGGCATTACAAGCATCACTCCCAATTCATTCCTGCCTGCCTTCCTTGAAGGGCTTGCCACATCACCTTTCTGAGAGATCCCAGGGAAGACAGATGCATCCTTCAGGCCCTTCCCTGGGCCATGCAGCCCGGTGGGACCTGGCCATCTGCTCCCTCATTTGCTGGGTCTTTGCTCCTTCACAGTAGTCAGCACCCATCTCCTGCCCCACCTGCCCACTTCCTCAATAAAATATGAGTGGTGACAGGCCTTTCTTTGTAAGATTGTTTTTTGGAGAATGGCTGGACAGGCCTCTCAGTCATAGAGGTAGGTGCAAAGGGACACAAGTTAGACCAGGTGACAGTGGCAGATAAGAGCTACAGTTTCCCCAGCTATGCTCATTTCTTGTCTCAGCCACACTTGCCATGCAAATGGTCCTAAAGCCAGAATAAATGTCCTCTGAAGCCTGGTTTAGATCGCCAGCACTAGTTTACAAGATGATTCTTCTCCCTAAGGGACTGAACTACAGCTCTCTGGAGCTTCCTGAGCATTGGTCCTAAAGGATCTATGGAAAGTGATTGTCTTCACTGGACCTCAATTGGCTTCCATGAAAATGATGGTTTGGGACCAGAAGAGTAAGTGTAGAAACCCTACCCCTGTGTGTTCTAGGAGACAGAATCCTGATGAGCTTTATTGCTAAAAAGTCAGTGAGTTTATTGAGTCCCCAGACACCAATTCCTTAAACCTCTCCAGCAATTCCTGTGAAGAGGAGACCATGGGTTGGGGAGGTTGAACCAGGTGGAATGTCACAGGTGGCCTCCTTCTAGCTCCTTTTGTTCTAGATTCCTGCCAGAAGCCCTGGAGCTTGGCTCTTGCCTCTTCCTGTAGCACAAGATGTCCTTGGGAGCCTTGGTGAAGAGAGAGCCCGTGATGTGGCTTTCTTCCCTCTGCTTGGCTTCACTTGTCCACAGATGTTCTCCCCAGATTCCAAATAGCAGAGTGCCTGGGTTTCCCCTTCCAAGCCCAGGGTCACTTAAGGCTGGAATGTTGGACCAATTCTACCAGAAGGTCCAGGGTGGTTGTAGCAGCTCAAAGGTGGGGATGCTGGTGACATTGACTGGGATAGAAATGATGGCCCATGGCAGCCCATGCTGTTCCAGTGAGCGACGGATCATGTAGCTGGTAGGGCATGGAAAGTGGTGATGATCACTTTCTTAGCACCCCAACCTGCCCCTCTGTCCCCCCTTGGGAGTTCCAGAGCCTGAGAATTTTTTTTGCCTTCCAACGAGGGTACCCCATGACAAAACCTGTGGGATGCGATTGGTGATTACCCGTTACCTCCCAGTCATGACATCCCACTTGGTGCTGACAGGCCAGAGGCAAGGAGCCCTCACCCATCTCTGCCGAGCAGAAAGAGGGCAGGAATGTCAGCCGTGCGCTGGGTACTGTCCTGGATCATTTCCACGTAGAAGCTGTCATTGTCAACTGCATTGTCAGAGATGATCACGGCCCGCCCACCATGCTCCTGTACCACTCGGGTCTTGGAGAGGAAGGAGCAGCCCCTGCAAGAGGTGGTGATGAGACCAAAGGAAAATAGGTCCTAGCTACCCCTTCCCCACCCCACAACCCTAAGAGGATGAAAGGAGGACCATGAAGAACTTGAAAAAAGGCTCCTTAAGTACATACTCAAAAGCATGGATAATCTTAAGGCATTTAAAGACCTTTAAAAGGATGATTATTCAAAAACAACTATTTCAAACTACCACCACTAGCCATGGTCTCAGAATTTGCTATATGTCTGCCCACTCCTTACCCCCTCTCCACCAGAGCGATTTGGTCCTGAATGAAGAAACCGTTTCTAAGTTCCCCACAGGCCTCTGGAGGTTCAGCAGGGACAAGATGGATCTGTTCATACCTTGTGTGCTGAAAAATGTTTAGACATTTGGACAGGTGAGACATCTGCTTTGAGAATGGGCTGTCAATCTCATCTCATTGGCATTGTATCACAAAGGGTGAAGGAAATGTGGAGTGGTTTCTGCCTTGCTGGGCACTTAAGCATTTTCACTTAATTCTCACAAAGACCTATATGGTTGTACAAGCTCATACTGTATTTCTGTGAGATAGGTAGGGGAGGTGGTTATAGACATAGGGAGGGGAAGTAGGTACCCAGAGGTAGAGCTGGCAGGTAAAGATGGTGCCGTTCTTTGTTTTTTGAGACAGAGTATCTGTGTAGTCCAGGTTGGTTTTGAACTCACTATGTAGCCCAGGCTGGCCTCGGATTCACAGTAATCCTCTTGCCTCAGTCTCCCACGTGCTGAGACTACAGGTGTGTGCCACATGCCCCCAAACAAGGCAGCTTGTCCCTCCACGGTGCCCAGGTCTAAGTATGATCAGTGGAGTAGTTGGAAGCATTTTCTTTCTGTATTGTCACTCCTGGGAAACAGAGCTGGGTTCTGCTCCTTTCCCTGTCTCAGCACTCAGAAGGGAGAAGAGGGATACCATATAGCTCAGTGACGGAAAGGGAGAAGCTGAGGATCAGAGATCAAGGGTATTGCTGAACTTACAAAGATACCACCGAAGTCCTTGGCAGGTGTGGCTGTGAAGATGTATCGAATGTCCCCAGGACTCAGCACTTGGAAGTACAAATAATCATGGATGCGTAAGCCTGAAGGAAAAAGTACACATGAAAAGCCCCCAGGAACAGGGTGGTTTGAGTTCAAATAATGAGCTCCATGTCTTCAACTTTTCTGGCTATAGTCTGGGTCCAGGGTCCCAGTTTTAGCTGATTGGGTTCCCTGGGTGGGCAGGACAGCTGATATGGATGGAGTTAGTAACCTCAGAGATTTATATCTGCTGCTGCTGCTGCTGTTGCTGCTGCTGCTGCTGACAGAGGTGAACTAAGAAGACTGAGACCTCTAATCTCTTGACTCTTAAGTACACCTGGAAATTTCAGGGTGGAGGTATAGTGCCCTGGGCAGAAGATTCTCCCTGAAACTTAGAAGTTGACTCTGGTCCACTGCCATTTCCCTGGCCCAGTCACTATCATCTCTTGTCCTGATCGTGCTATCTTCTTAACCAGTCTGTCTGCCTCCATTTTCTTTTTCTTTTGAGCCTTGCTATTTTGCTCAGGCTAGTTTCCAACTCCTGAGTTTAAGCAATCCTCCTGCCTCAGCTGCCATCTGCCTCCATTCTTGCTTCCTAAGGTCCATTCCCTAAACAACAAACAAGTATCTTAAAACATCTTAGTTCTTTTTTTCCCCCCTTCCAAGAGATTATGTAAAGGTGCAAATTTCCAATGATGAATGTCATTATATTGTATAACTAAAATGTACCAATAAAATAAAATTTTAAAAAAATCTTAGTAATTATATCATGACTGAGGGCTTTAATACCTTCACTGATTTCCTTTGTAACGTCTACACTCTTCACTGTGGCCTACAAGGGCCTGTACAAGGGCTTGCCACCTGGCCACTACAACAATTTCATTTTCCTCTTCCTGTGTTTAAGCTACCCTAGTCTCTTTTCAGTTTGTTCATTTCTTTGTATCTTCTTGCAAGCTGTTATCTCTACTTGGAAGGGTCCCTACTTACACCCCACCTCCACTATGTGTATGTGTGTGTATGTGTGTGTGTGTGCTAAGCACCTTATCAAGAACTACATCCCCATCCCACCTGCACCCCTTTTTAAAAAATGGATGAGACAAGGTTTCACTTAGTTGCCCAGGCTGGCCTCAGATTTGTAATCCTCCTTCCTGTGCCTCCCAAGTAGGTAAGATTACAGATCTATGCCACCAAGCTCAGCTCCACCTTCACTTTATGTGCCTCACTCCTAGTCATCCTTCAGGTCATAGATTAAATGTTATTTTCTCAGAGAAAGATATGTTCCATGATTGCCCATTCTTTTGCCCATTCAAAAACGTACATTTTCCCATTAATACTTTCAACATAATTTGTAAATGTACAGTATCCATAATTCTTTTTTTTGGTGCTAGGGCTCAAACTTGGGTGCTTGCGCTTGCGCAGCAGGCAGCGAAACCACTGAGCCAATAGGGCAAGAATTATAAATTTGTATAAATTTTATTCAATGCTGAATCCCCAATGCCTAGCATAGTGGCGGGGATATAGTGGGTGCTCAGTAAAGGTTACTGAGTGAAAGAACAACTGCAGGGCTGGGGATTTAGCTCAGTGTTTCCGGCGCCTGCCTCGAAAGCGCAAGGTTCTGAGTTTGATCCCCGGTACCAAAAAAAAATCCAAAAAATTTTGGCCGGGGATTTAGCTCAATGGTTTCGCCGCCTGCTGCGCAAACGCAAGGACCCGAGTTTGATCCCCGGCTCACGCACACACACACACACAAAAAGAACAACTACAAACCTCCACTGCCATTAGTAAGAGAACTGCCAGAACCACCGGTTTTTTGGGGTACAGGAATTTCTTTTTAGCATCAAAGTTTAATGTTTTACCTGGACTTTAGTCCCTAGGTTCCTTAGTCCTAAGAGTGATGAATGCTCAAAGAGGCTGCGACCACAGGTCCAGCAGGCAATCAGACTACCAGCCTATTGCTGTGAGCCAGCTGTCTATGCTCAAATCACAGCCAGCAGATAGAGATCCTAGGGCTTGGCCCTGGGCTATATGGCCTTTTGTTCTGGAAATGAATGAGGACTTCTCATCAGATTCAGAGGCACTCCCCAGGAAGCCTTACCGAATTGATGTTAACTCTCCTCTCCGCCTACACCTTTGCTTGGCCTTTGCATATCCTTACCTGTGTGTAAATTGTAGGTGTGTGTGTGTGTGTATATGCTCACATATGTGTGTGGGTGTATACGCTTATGTGCTTGTGAAGGCACAAGCGAATTGTGTACACAGATGCTTCTGTGAGTCCACGTGTAGGACTGCGTGCTGTATATGCATAGCAATGCTCACATATGTCTCCAGCTCGTATCTCCAGCTGTTCCTGTGCCTCCTCTGGTTGCAATCAGATCACCTGGGTTGGTTTTAGTTAAGGGGAGCTGGTGGGACCTGCTTCGACCTGGGGAGCTGAGGTCTCCGAACCCAGGGTCAGGATGCACCCAGTTCAATGTCCCTAGGGGCCAGCACCCATTCACTCTGGCTGCCCGTCCCCAGACTTGCTCGGCTCCAAACTCGAGGGGTCCCCAAGGCGACCCGGGGCCCCCAGCCCCGAGACGTGCGCAACCTGGACGGCCAGCCCCGCCCCGCAGCGCAGCCCCGCCCATTGACGCTCACCGTGGGCCGCGACGCACGCGAGCAGCCAAAGCACCAAACACCACCAGCCTGCGGCGCCGGGGACCATCTCCAGGACCCGGCCCGGCGCCGCGCTTGCTCTTGCTGTCCAGCCGCGCTCGTAGCTCGCCGGACTTTAGCCTGACAGCTGCTCTGGCCTCCCGCCCCCAGACCCGCTCTCTTCGCTGGTTGGCGGATGACAACGAGGTCCACGAATGATTGGCTCTGACGCCTGCTCATGAAGCTGCACTTTCCGCCTCTGCGCCCTAGCCCACTTTCTATTGGCCGAGAGAAGGGGGACCAAGGGCTGATTGGCCTAAACTCTTAACAGCAACTGCTGGCCCTTACCCCAGCCCCGCCCCCGTGTTTCTCAGTATAGATTCGACTCTACAGGACCTGGTTGGCAGTGGGCGGGCTGGAGAGGGTAGGGAAAGGTTAGGGCCGCCAGAAGGAGCTCTTCAGCTGCTGAAAGTCCTGGCCTGAAGCTCTTGCTTGGGTCAGCGTCGTTCGACGACCATTTTCCTTCTCCCAGAGGTGTCCCCTTCCTCTCCCACCTCTCCTGGGGGAAGGCATTCGTCTAGCGCCCAGGTGGTCGTCGGCCCAGTTCCACTACAGCTTGTGCACTCACAGTTGGCTGATTCTGGGGCGCGGCCTGATGCAGCTCTCCGGCGAACAGGCGCTGACCAGCGCACAGCCAGACAGCTGGCTCTGGAGCCAGTTTCTCATGCCTGTTTCGTTCCCACCTGCTGTGCATCCGTGACTGTGGACACCTTTCTTAACCTCTCGGCCTCATCGCTAATGTGGGCATAATAACAGTACCAACGCGCTAGGGTTGTTAAGAGTTAAATGAATAATATGCTTACTTAGCATACGCTTGTCCCACACTCGGCGTTCAATAAATGTTTGCATTTATTGCATGTCTTGATCTGGTGTCCAAGGGGAGAAAGGAACCGAGCAAGGATCCTTCACGTTCAAAGAGAAAACTACACACCCGTAATTCGGCTTCGATAAATAGTGCCTCGCGCCGGACCGCCCCGGAGGCCAAGCCTTTGGTCCTTCTAGCTACACCAACTCTGTGGTAGTGAACCATAGAGTGGCGGAAGTGGCTCGTTCCTTCCTCTTCTGATCCAACGGCTTGGCGAAGCTTCTGGGAACTTCTTCGGCGCGGGGGATTGTGGGCTATCTGGGCGGCCCGAACACGGAGCACAGAGGAGTAGCGGGTCACTGAAGAAGTTGCCAAAATGATGGTGAGTATCGTCTCGCGCATCCATCGCCATCCATTGCCATCTGGTCGGTGGTTGGCGCCGCCCAGCCGGGGCCTGCTCGATAGGACCCTCTTCAGTCTCTTGCTTCTGAGATTGTCCCGACTCCCCGCCCTGGAGGCGACGCCGGCCTGCCGCGCGGGCTCCTTCGCCCCGGGCATAGAGTAGGAGACGTGGGCGATGGCTTTATGTGCTCCAGGCCCCGGTAGGACCGGGGACTACAGATCCCAGCGTGCTTGCAGACCGCGAACCCACGTCGCGGGCTCCTTTTTCGAGTTCCCCCACAGTCAGAACCTGTGAAATAAGTGCGGGTCGAGCGTGCGCACACTGTCAGCCGGAGTGGAAACCCCGGGCTGGAAAGCCCGAGCTGGCGGGAAAGTGCGGGATGTGAAAGGTTTGTCCTTCTAGAACCCGCAGAAACAGCGTGAGGACCTTATGTTGCATCAACTTCACTGTCTTAGTGTGGTTGCTTGCTGTCTACGAGCCTGCCCGCTGTTGCATGCATGGAAGCAGTCTACGCTTGTTCTTGAATTTATTCACTCACTTGCTCAGACAATAAATAAATGCATGTATATAATGCCTTTTGAATGTACCGGGCCCAGCTGGTTGCTGAAGGTGCAGCCTCTCACCCAGGAGAATGGGCAAGGCAGATGGGGACATATCAGGTGGGAATACCAGGGTTCTGACTGGTGACATTAGACAGGATTTCCTAGTTGGCTATTTAAATCTGGCTCTCTTTTTCAGAGAATTGTGTGTGTGCAAGCGATGTCGGTGTTGGAGCCTAAAAGTTTTTCTGTAACCCTATCAACGCCCCCCACCCCCGCTCCAAAAACCTCAGATACCTTCTGTGGGTCTCAAGCCTTGGTGCTATGCCTGGGTCATTACTAAATAGGGTCAGATTCTAAGGAGGTGTTTGAGGACAAAAACTTGTGCATTCCTGGTTCACTTACTCATTTTAGGTTTTTTGGGAGGAGGGGTGTGGTTTGAGACAGTGTTTTGCTGTTTAGTTCAGGCTGGCCTTGATCTCACTATGTACCCCAGACTGTCCTCCCTCAGATTCCCAAGTGCTGGGATTACAGACATGTGCCTCCTTGCCCGGCTCATTTTGGTTTAATAATCCCTGTCAGTACTCTGTTCTGTCCTCCCTGCAGCTTCTCCCTGTCCTGATAGATTTCACCTGTTAGGCGTTCCCTCTGCTACCAAACTGCCTTATGAATCCAGCTTGTACTCAAGGTAGAAGAAACTTCTTCAGAAGCATTTGTCTGTACTCCCTCTCCCATTCCTACTCCTCTTTGTCCCTTTTCAGTTTCTGAGCAACATTGCCTATTTTTGTTTGGTTTTTTTGTTGTTGTTTTGCTTTGTTTTTGTTTTTTGAAGCAAGGTCTCACTAGTAGTAAGGCCAGTAACTCCCTATGTAGCCCAGGCTGGCCTTGAACTTGTGATCTTCCTGCGTCAGCCTTTTGAGTGCTGGAATTACAGGTGGGTGCCACATCAAGTAACATTACCTATTTTTTGTAGTCTCTGTGCAGAGGCAGTACAATATAGAGTAGCTGTTAAGATATAGATGTTAACATGTAGGGCCGGGATTTAGCACAGTGGTTCCGCTGCCTGCCTCACAAGCGCAAGGTCCCGAGTTTGATCCCCAGTGCCAAAAAAAAGATATAGATGTTAACATGTAGCTGTTAGATGAAGGATGCTGGAGTCACAATGAATGACTGTGTGTACTGTGCCATACTGTGTACAGTACTCTGCCATATATAGCTGTGTGACTTTGAGCATGTTACCTAATTTCTGGTGATACCAGACGATGAGATTTTGACTCACAAATGATAGAAACAAGGCTGGGTCAAGTATTGCAAGCATACGTGCTCCTGCACAGAAAGTTTATTAAGGGGAGAGCGAAAGGGGCTTCAGCCAGATCAGGGCTTTTGTTAAAGGGAATGAGAGCAGTTGAGAGATGCTTGAGAGAGTAAGGAAGCTGCTACTCATAAACAAAAAATAGCAGATCTTTATTGGTTTCCTGGGGTGGGCTAAAGTTAAATGATTTCTATTGGCCAGGAGCATGGTTCCAAAAGATGTTTCTTGGTGTTCTATCAACTCCTAGATCCTCCTATAGGCTGTTGACTCTTGTGTCTGGCACCATCATCCTGCGCAAAACAGCCTAGCTTTGTGATTGGCCTAACAGGCAGTCACCTTTGCTCAGGAACTGCTGAGTTACTCTTAGAGTTGGTATCATTATTTTGTATAAACGTTCTGCCCTTTTGATAGGGCTGAAGGACTATTAGTGCTTGAGATGCAGAAAAAACAGAAGAGCAGTGTAGAACAAACATGTACCAGCTTCAATGGGCAATAGGCCAAATCAACCTGGTATTACAGTCTTATACAAAACATTTTTTTTCTTTTGTGTGTGTGTGCATGTTCATGCGAGTGTGTGGTGTACTTGGGGATTGAAACAAACCTTCGCACTACATTCTCAGCTCTTTAAAAAAAAATTTTTTTTTTTCTCGGTACCAGGGGTTGAACTCAGGACCTTACACTTTCGAGGCAGGCAACAGCACCGCTGAGCTAAATCCCTGGCTAAAAAAATGTTTTTATCAGTACATTTTAGATATACATAATGATAACATTCATCATAGGGAATTTGTACTTGTAGGTAATATATTTTGCTGCTTCTTTACACTTGATCTTAGCCAAAAGGCCAAGAAGCGATTCTTCTTTAAATTTTTTTTTTTTTTTTTTTCCAGTACCGGGGATCAAACTCCGGTCCTTCTGCTTGCGAGGCAGGTGGCAGAACCACTAAGCTAAATCCCCGGCCCCCAAAATTCTTTTATTTTGAGACAGTCTCCTAAGTTGTCTAGGCTGGGCTTGAACTACTGCCTCAGCCTCCTAGAGGGCTGGAATTACAGGTATATGCTACTGCCCCTGGCACAAAACCTTTTTTCTTTTTAGTAACAGGGATCGAACTCAGGACCTTGCCCTCAAAACATTTCTTAAATGATCAACATGTCCATGTGTAGAGTTAAGTAGAGTCTGACTGAGGAGTTAAGACAACAAAAGGGACAGACACAATATAACCCACTTTAGTCATCCATCAGTTATCTGTAGGCCAAGTAAAGAGTCAGTGTTTGCTGCAAAAGCAGCTTTAAGTTCTTGGGAAGTAACTTAGGCAGCTGGTCAGGGGTGCTATCTGTAGCACCTAACAATGTATTCCATCTATGTGACCCCTACACTTAGTGACTTAAGAGCAAGTGGAGCCAGGTATGGTGGCGCATGACTGTAATCCCAGCACTTGGGAGACTGAGGCAGGAGGACTGCTGTGAGTTCAAGGCCAGCCTGAACTACTTAGTGAGACCCTGTCTCAAAAAAAGAGGAAGTGAAGCTAGAGGGCTCAGAGTCTCATATCAGGTCTATTAAAATGTGAAGGTGAATAGTTTATTGCTCCCAGGAGTTAATTTTGTTATTTCAGCCTTTTGTCCTATCACTATCCCACCATAGTGGACCCTGTTTCACTGGTCCTTCGTCTCAGAGGGAATAGCAATAAATATTGTTATATGAGATTAAATGAATTAAACATGTAAAGTGGCTAGCAAGTAGTAAGCTCTCAGCAGGTGTTAGCTAAGCAGTTGGTTGCCTCCTTTTCTCCCTGTTATATGTCGTGGTGCCAAGGCCGTTGGCTTTCAGAGGACTGGCATCAGAACCAAAGTTCTCTGAGCTTTGGAAAAACCCATCACCCAAGGGATCTAGACCACCACACTTGAGTTTTACCTGAACTGATGACTCCTGTTCTGTCAGACTGACTCATTTCCCTGCTGGATATCTCTTAGAGTGTGAAACTTCTATCACCAGGAGTCCTCTATGTTATGAAATTGGTATCTGGTGTTCTAGAAGCCTTCTATGGTAGGAAGAGGTTAAAAGATCCCCTGAAACAATCTTGTGGCTTTGGAATAGATTGGACATAATATATCCCAGCCTTTGTAGTATGTGCCTTGGCATATACACACTTGGTTTTGTTTTATAAAACATCAAGCTTTTTTTTTTTTGAGTCAGGGTCTCAGTTTAGGCTGGCCTTGAACTCAACGATGATCCTCCTGCCTCAGCCTCCCAAGTGCTGGGATATGGGATATGGTGCATGAAGAGGAAGATCATTAAGATAAAACTGCAAGGTCTTTCATAATTCCCTTGGCAAAGTACTGAGGAGTAAAAATGAGAGATTGAAAGTAATTTAGGGATAGAAAGTGGGTTTGCCATAGCAGTGCCTGCTGCTGGAGAACTAATAAGAAAACCCATCCTCAGCCCAGCTTGGCTTATGCCAACTCTGCCCTCTCTTCCCTCTACAGGATCTCTCCTCTCCCCAGTCTGCCATCTCTAGGTCCTACAAATCATAAGGTACTTGAGGACTGTGTAGTACAGCTGCTTTACAATCCTGGCCTTGTGTTGAAGAATTCTTAGGAAATTTAGGGCCACACTTCTGCCAGTGTTTTTCCCCAAAAAAAGCTAAAAAGCTAGTGCTGTCTTATTATTCATGGCTTATATTAAGCATTTCCAGGTATCAGTTGAATTTTCAGTACCAAAAGTTACTTAATATTTCTTCATTTGTGGCCAAATTCTGGCTCTATACAAAGTAATGTTGGGAAAATGGCATATAAAGGTGATGAGCCAGGGGGAAAACAGTGTTAATGGTATTTCCATTCCAGATACCCCTGTTTACTGTTCTAGAGAAAAATTTTGGAAGAATCAGGGTTTGGGATTGCTGGCCTGGTGTTAAGGAAGTGGTTTTGGTAGAACTTACAGATGGGAGTTCAGCTTGAAAGTAGAAGCGAGAATACATTTATAGAAGCATTGGATTAGTTAGCCCATTGAGAGGTGAAAGAACCTGTTGAGGGTATTAAGAAAGGATTTGATTCAAGTTGGTTTTTTTTTTTTTGGTACCGGGGATCAAACTCGGGTCCTTGTGCTTGCAAAGCAGGCGGGGGAACCACTGAGCTAAATCCCCGGACATCAAGTTGGTTTTTAATTTTGAAGTGTAAGATTTCATCCAGGACATGGGTGGACAACAGGAAATTTGCAAGTGCCCCAAGAAATGATTTGGCAGAAGTGAGAGAAGGTGGGGCCTTTTGGGAGACACGTCTTTCCCTTACTGAAGACTCCAGGGATCAGGATCTCTGAAGGGCCCAAAAGAATGCTTTTACCAGACCTAGACATTCCAGGAAAAGGAAAGAATTTTCCCTCTAGTCCTGTACCTGATCCCAGATATAGCAATACTATCTGATAAGCATTAAGAAAGAGAAAAAAAGACAGAGACGGAGGGAGGGAAAGAAAGAAAATCCAGTGATATGTGATTATTTGACAATTACTTTTAAAATTTTTATTTTCATTGGTGCATTTTATTTCATCATGGGGAGTTGGTATATGCATGTAAATAACATCTTAATTCTTTTTTTTTTTTTTTTTTTTATTCCTTTCCCTTCCCTTGTATCTCTCGGTCTTTGTCCCTTTTGCAAAAAGTCTTTTGAGAAATATTCTTTTAAAAAAGTTTTTGGCCTTTTTTCTGCTTTAAATGTTTCATATAATTTATCAGTTAAAATGTATACAAGCCTGTTGTTGTCATATAGGTAGGTTTTCAAGCTAGGAATATATTTTCTTTAATAGGTGCTATTCAAATTTTATATTTCCCCCAGAGTTAGTTTCATTAATTTGTCTTCCAAGGTACTTCTTAGAAGTTGTCAAATTTATTTCAAAACAGATTTTTGAAATATGCTTTCTATATCCTTTTAAATTCTGTAAAATCTCTAGTAATGTCTCCTAGATCGTCATATTGTAATTTAAAAAATGTATAATTGATATTGTGTAATAGGATGTAAAGGTCTAAAGGAGCAGGGGAAGTGGGGGGGGTGGGGGAAAGGAAAGAAGGGAAAAGAAAAAATATGAGAAAAGGAAAAAAATGGAAACAAGGTCTTTGCAAATAGGGAAGGGTGGAGGGGGTGAAGGGAGGAAAAGGGAAGGGGAAAAAAATAAGAACCAAGATACTCATGTAATGGTACAAGATTCCAATGATGAATGTAACTGTATTTTATACCTAAAATGTACCAATAAACTTAATGGAGGGAAAAAAATAATAAAATAAAAAATAAATTTTTGGGGGTAATGTATTAAATTACTCTCACTTTTTTTTTTTTTTTTTTAACAGTACAAGTTTTATTGGTACATTTTAGATTTTTTTCCCCTAGTACAGGGAATTGAACTCTGGACCTTGTGCTTGCCAGGCAGGCATGGCACCACTGAGCTAAATCCCTGGCCCCCTGGTACATTTTAGATATACATAATGATAACATTCATCATAGGGAATTGGTACTTGTACATGATATATCTTGCTTTTTCTTTTTTTTCCCATTCCCCTCCGTTCCCTTCAACTTATCTTCCCCTCCTTATTTATAAAAGCTGTTTCCATTTTTTTCTTGTCCCTTCTTTCCTTTCCCACTCCCCTCTCCCTCGTTCCCCTTCTCATCTGAACATTTTCTTCACAATTCCTGCTATCTGTTACACATTTTGGTTCTTATTTACACTTTTGGATGGGCCGGGGATTTAGCTCAGTGGTTCTTCTAGCTCCTGCCTCTCAAGCGCAAGGTCCCGAGTTCGATCTCCAGTACCAAAACAAACAAACAAAAAAACCCAACAACTACACTTTCGGTTTCTCACATCAGAGAAACAATGTGGTATTTAAACGTTTGCATGATTTATTTTACTTAAGAGTATGGTCTCGAGGTGCATCCCTTTACCTAGAAATGTCTCAAGCTTATCCTTTTTATGGCAGAGTAGTACTCCACTGTATTAAAAAACCACATCTTCTTTATCCATTCGTCTGTTTATGTATCTTCCTCTCTTATTCCTTAGAGTTTTTGGGCATTTTTCCACCCCCCTTTTATGAATTTACATATTTTATCTTGCCTCTTACCATTTTCTATAGTGGTTTTTGTTTGGTTTTAACAAATCACAGCATGCCATTCCTCTTCTAAGAGCTTTTCCAGGGGTGCCTTCCAGTGGTGTCTTTCTAAAATCTAAACTTCTTGTCCTGGCCATTCTCAACTACTTATGTTATCTACTCCCTGCCTACCTTTTGAGCTTTATTCTGATTTCATGCATACTCCCTCCTCTTCAGCTATACTGGCCAAGAGAGTTGAATTTGTTAAGGAATTGCCCACTTAATATGGTATCAGGCGCATGTGTCATAGACTTTTTCTGGAATGTGAGTTCCTCATTCCTTATTGTTAAGCTGGGACAGCCCTGTGCTTTCTTGTGCCTTACTTGCTCAATAACTGAAGTATCCCTAGGGGGTGGGTAAGGTCACTGGCCTTCACACTTTTATTGCACTCCACAGAAAGAAATACATTTGCATCACCCACTAACACATGACAGTAAATGTGTTGAAGTAGTATTTCCTCTTACTACGTTCTGCTTCACAAAATCATTCAGATGTTAAAAAGTCAGGATAGTGCTTATCTCTGAAAGTTTGGGCTTGGATACAGAGAGAGCTCTAGTTTGCCGTCTACTGTCCGTGCTGTTGGTCAGGAGAAGAAAGATATCTAAGCAGGCCCTTAGAACAAACTGTCTGCCCAGAGTTTCAGAACCAGGTCTGCAAGTGAAGCCCTTACAGAGTTAATGACCCTTCTGGAGCCCAGTGCAAAAGGGAAAGAGAAACATCACTGGAAAATCTCATTGAAATCAGACACATAGAAGCTGTATGGAGCCAGCGTGAGAGATGGAAACATTATGGAATGAATTAGTTTTGTTGTTTTGCGAGGAAAGACAGGGTGCTGTTTGGGTTTTTTTGTTTGTTTGCTTTTTGGGGGGTATGGGGACCTTGTGCTTGCCCGGAAGGTGGTGGAACCACTGAGCTAAATCCCTGTCCCCTATGGTGCTGTTTGTTTCTCTGTCTGCTTTCCTATACTCCAGCTGAAGGTCACTGCTAAGGCTGCCTGCTGGGCAGCTCCAGAACAGCACCTCACGCTGTCAACATCTTGTGCACTGTACCATTGCCCCTTCTGCTTCTCTGAGATTGAGCTGTAACACAGATAAGCAGTTTTGCTGGGTGGAAGGGGGGGCGTGAACCTTGAGCAGGGCCTGCTGCTTCCTCCTGGGCTATGACCTAAACCTCAGTACAGAGAAAAAGGTCAGAAGTTGAAAAGGCAGTGTTCATTGGGCTGGGTACTGGTGAACCCAAGATTTGTTTTCTAGACTAGAATGGTGCTTTGCAAACCATTTTCCTGACCTGCACACCTGCCAAGTAGGTTATAGTTACTCTGGCATAGGGGCAGTTGGAGAATGGCTGTGGTGGACAGTGGGGACTGTGGTTTAGAAAGCTCCCCAGGTAATTCTGTTTTGTGCAGTTGGGAGCCAGTTTCCTCCCCTTTCTCCCTTTGAGTCCCATTGTAATAGGTTTTTTTTAATATGCATACTTTTTATTTTTTATTAATTTTATTGGTACATTTTAGATATATAATGATCACATTCATCATAGGGAATACATGATATATCTTCATTCTTTATTTTTGTAATAAGTTTTTAAATTTTTATTAGTATGTTGTAGTAGATGGTTATTAAAAGCAGTCCCTTGCACTTTGTTTTCTAGCCCACACCAGTTATACTATTGAAAGAGGGGACTGATAGCTCCCAAGGCATCCCACAGCTTGTGAGTAACATCAGTGCCTGCCAGGTGATTGCTGAGGCTGTAAGAACCACTTTGGGTCCCCGTGGCATGGACAAGCTTATTGTGGATGACCGAGGTAAGTCCACGGGGTTCCTCAAGCATGTGTGCCAGGGACAGGTATCTGGGGAGTGTTTTGGGACTAGGTTGGCTCACAAATACACTGCTTGTAAGGTCTCTGAGGGATTACTCACTCTAAAGCATTTCCAATGTGTACATTGTCCTGAATGCTGAGAGAATTAGCTCTTCATTGCTGGGATAAAGGTACCTGACATGCACACCTTACAGGAGAAAAGGTTTATTTTGTCATGTTTTCAGAGGTTTTGGTCCATGTGTTACAATAAGGTGGCTCCAAGGCAGAAAGATCATGGTGGAGGAAAGCTGCTAAACTCATGGGGAACAGGAAGCGGAGTTTGGAAGGGGCCAGGGCACAGATAGAGTCCTGAGGTCATGCCCTCATGATCCACCCAGAAATGTATTTACCAGTCTAGGTGTCTCTGAAGCTAATCAGACTGACAAGATTAACCATCAATCACACTGAGCCCTTTCAGGAATATATGGGAGAAGCTGGGCTCAGGAGCCTGGTGCCTGGTAGGAAAATGGGGCTTAGAAATGTGAAGTAGAACCAGCTGGAGTTCTCTGGTCAAGTCCATTGCATCATGTTGCCAAGACAAGGAGAAAATTGCCCTTTATTTTTCAGTCTACTAATTGTTAAAAATATCTAAGTAGTTAAGTCATTTAAAACATTTTTCTGCATCTGTTTGTTTGTTTTGTTTTTTTGTTTTTTGGTATGGGGGATCAAACTTGGGTCTTTGTGCTTGCGAGGCAGGTGGTAGAACCACTGAGCTAAATTCCCGGCCTCTGAATCTGATTTAGTTGTACTAATTGATGTTCAGAGAAAACCAGAAGCCCATGATCTTTAAAAGCTTGTGATTTTAGCTCATTGTGTACAGGGCTAAGTATAAAATCAGATTAATCTTCTTCTTTTACATTCCTACTCTGATTTCTTCTGTCTTATCTCAATGAAAAATAGACTCCAACTCCAGATAAAAGACAAAATTTGGGGTTTTTTTTTGTACTGGGGATCGAACTGGGGACCTTGCACTTTTGAGGCAGGTGACAGAACCACTGAGCTAAATTCCCTGCCCTAGAAGACAGAATTTTATTTATTTATTTATGTATTTATTTATTTATTGTTTCTGGTTTTTGGTACCGGAGATCTAACTCAGATCCTTGAGCTTGAAGACAGAATTTTAAAAGGGGACTTGAATTTTTTTTGTTTTTCTCTTAAGGCAAAGCAACAATTTCTAATGATGGGGCCACAATTTTGAAACTTCTGGATGTTGTCCATCCTGCAGCAAAGACTTTAGTGGACATTGCCAAATCCCAAGATGCTGAGGTAGGAAAATCAGTCATGTGTTTAAATGGAGGTTGAACACATGCCTGCTTGCTACTTTATTCTTTAATTTTTTTATGTCTAAAATTATTGTATAAATAATGCATGCTTGTAGAAATAGAAGTTAGTAATCTTAAAAAATGTAAGCTATTCCTTTACATGTAGCTTTTCATATCCATTAACACATTTTAAATGGCAGTGGTCTTTGGGTGAGAAACCTAAAGACCAAATCTAAGCACCTAGGACCGGGCATGGATGGTTTTTATGAGTTGTTAAGTAAATAATTTAATGTCTTAATCCATTAATCACCTTGTAAAATGAGGCTGAAAACTGAAAGCAGTCTTATCTTTTTTTATGGTACTGGAGATTGAACTCAGGACCTCTGTACTTGCCAGGCAGGTGTGGCGCCACTGAGCTAAATCCCTAGCCCTTAATCATTTTGACACTGGAGTTTTAATAACATAGTAAATGTCAAGAGAGGCAGATTTGCATTTGTAGTACTGCAGAATATATTACAGGTATGTTCTTGTGCAGAAGGTGGCAAAACCACTGAGCTAAATCCCCGGCCCTTTACAGGTATGTTCTGAAGTTATATTAAAAGTGTTATTAAGCTGGGCATGGTGGTGTACACCTGTAATCCCAGCACTTTTGAGACTGAGGCAGGAGGATTTCAGAGTTTGAGGCCAGCCTGAACTAGATAGCAAGATCCTGTTTTAAAAAAAACTCCCAAAATCAAAACAAAAACAACAGTTTATTAGGACACAGTAGTTTACAAAACAGTATGGCTTATATAAAATTAAACTACAGGTCTGGACTTGATGTGTTAATATATTCAACAAGGGAATAATATCTTCCTGTCCAGAAATTTGGCAGCTTCAACTCTTCTCTATAGTAACCAGTTTTTTCCCTTGAGAATTTCTTACATTACACAATGAACATAAGTGAGTTAAAAATAAATTCCTTCCCAGTGAGAGCTTAGCCAATTTTCTTAAAAGCTCTTGTTCTTAGTCTCCTTTATTAAGAATAGGGTTGAGATACCATCACAGAAAAGCACTGTCTAAGAAAGATTAGAATTCTAGTAACCTGCTTATTCCAAATAATTTTTGAAATATAAGAACATTGGCTGGTCTTAGGAGTAGGATTTGGCTGAAAATTAGCCTTCTGTAAACTCCTGAAGTACCTCATGCTCCTTAAAGAGTTTATCTCGTGCTTCTTGTTATTGTGGTTATTTTGTCATGTAAGCTTTGTGTTACAAGGATAACAAGGACTGTCTTACTACATTGCCTTGTACAAAGTAATGAAGGTCCTCCTTTAATTCACATATGTGATTTCATGTCTTGAGATCTTTTGATTGTCTAAATCAGCCCTCTGGAGAACAGGTGTCTGGGGAATTAATTTTGTAGCCCAGGACTATTTGATAAAATAGGTACATAAGTATTGTCACTTTCTATTTGCTGCAAAAACCTACGTTTCCAGAAAAAACTTGACATCCATTTAAAGAGTGTCCAATGTCATAGATAGATTGCTTAAAAATGGAATTCCAGGGTTTTGTTGCTTGAACATTAGAAAACATTTTCCATAATCCCCTTCCAGGTTGGTGATGGCACCACCTCAGTGACCCTGCTGGCTGCAGAGTTTCTGAAGCAGGTGAAACCATATGTGGAGGAAGGTTTGCATCCTCAGATCATCATCCGAGCTTTCCGCACAGCCACACAGTTGGTATGAGAATACTGGTTCACTTGGCCTTGTGTCTGGCACCTTCAGATTTCTCTTAGTGAGGAGAATGTCTTTATTGCGGTGTGGAGAAACTGTGGCACAGGGTTATTTGGTCACTTCCTGACTTCTCCCTAGGAATCTCATTTCTACTATTTAGCGATTATTTAATAAGATAGATAAGGGCCAGGGATTTAGCTCAGTGGTTCTGCAGCCTCCCTCAAAAGCACAGGGTCCCGAGTTCGATCCCTGGTACCAAAAAAGAAATAGAAAAAGCCTCAGGTTAGAATCAGTTTGGCAGATTATGATGTATATTAAGCCTTTTAGTAAATTATAGCTATTTATTTGTGGCAGTTGGGGGGCAGTAAGGGGTTGGAGGGCTTTATAGTGCTAGGGTTGGAACCCACTGCCTCATACATGCTAGATACACATTCTCATGTGAGCTATGTCCCGTTACGTTTTTATCAAGTTTTTCACGGTCTCTCTTGGAACCTAGCTTTTTTTTTTTTTTTTTTTTTTTGTACCAGGGATTGAACTCAGGACCTTGTGCTTTTGAGGCAGGTGGCAGAACCACTGACCTAAATCCCTGGCCCTATTTTTGTTTTTTTAAGAGTAGGAAAAATTTATTGAGAGATAGCTCTTGCAAGACAGGAGGGGACCTGAAAGTGGGTTCCCCCCCCAGGACCTAGCTATTAATTCACCCTCTTACCTTCATTTCATGACTTAGGACAAGTAATTTAATTCCTCTCAGTCAAACTTTTCCCCTTTACTATCTGTTTTGGGTGGTAACATTAACGCTACTTCACCATTGTGTCTTTGGCATGAGAGACTTACTCAAGTTCTGTTCTTGACAGGCAATTAACAAGATCAGAGAGATTGCTGTGACCGTCAAGAAGCAAGATAAAGTGTAAGTTTGCAGTGAGCTTTGTCAGAACTTTGACTTCCTGTGGCTAGATTGGATGCAGAGAAGCATGTCTCAGTCCCTGTATGGGTCTCCAGCTATTTGGCTCTTATCAGACCCTTGGCTATAACCCAGCCCATAGAGTACAAGAGGGGCTGTTGAAAAGCTGCCATATGTGATGTCTTTGTAGCCACCATCTGTCACTGATACTCTGTCCTGAAGATACAGAAGATGATGTTGAACAGGGCTTTTAGTGGCTGGAAGGGAACAGCCTCTGTATTGCAGTAGAATGAGGTAAAAGGGATTTGGTTTTCAAGACCTGATGGAGGTTCTGTCCTTGTGTCTCAGGGAGCAGAGGAAGCTGCTGGAAAAGTGTGCCATGACAGCTCTGAGCTCCAAGCTGATCTCCCACCAGAAAGCCTTCTTTGCTAAGATGGTGGTTGATGCTGTGATGATGCTTGATGATTTGCTGCAGCTTAAAATGATTGGAATCAAAAAGGTGCAGGGTGGAGCCCTAGAGGTAAGCCAGTTGTGGTTTCCCTAGATAGCTTCTGCTTTCACATTCAGACAGCTTGAAACAGGAGGAGGGCACATAGTACTGTTGGAGAGAAAATGCACATTGCAGAGAAAGTCAGACTTGAGAGCTGTACTTCCCCATAGTGCCACTATAGGGTGTGACTGTAGATATGCTTTGTAACCTCTGCTGCATCTGCAGATTAAAAAATTGGACTGGTTGGTTGATTCTTCAGAATTTTGCTTCTCCATGTCAATGCTTGGTGTGGTAAGGCTAGTTCAGAAAAACTACAACCTTCCCAGTTAAAAAATCTAAGAGATATTTTTCAGTCCGTTCTTCAGTCCTGTTCTTCAGTCTTCATTCTTCAGTCTTCATTCTGTGGTCAAGCTCCCTCTTCTATTCCATTAACTTGGATAGATGATACATAGTTGAAAGGCCCCCTCCCCAGTGTAGCCACTTACCAGTTTGGATATGTATCCTTCCAGAATAGCTGGATTCACATACAAACATGTAGATACTGTTTTTTGGACACAAATAATTGCTTATAATACTTAATATTCTGTAACTAGCTTTAGTCCATTTAACACCATGTTTTAGCAGTTGATCCATATCAGCATGTATAGCTCTTAATTCAGCACTGTCCAGTATGTCAGCACAGAACTTTCTAAGTTGTCCAGTATAGTAATGTGATCTACACATGACACTTGAGCACCTGAAATGTATTTAATACAACTGAGGAGCTGTATTTACTTATATATATTTTGTTTTTAAATTATTTTTTGGTTCCGGATATTGAACCCAGGGTCTTATGCATGCTGGGTAAGTACCTATTTTGAGAATTCCCTTCACTTTCTTAAATGTGTGAGAGAGTTTTGCTAAGTTGCCTAGGCTGGCCTAAAACTTTTGATCCTCCTCCCTTTACCTCCCAAGTAGCTGAAATTATAAGCATGTGCCACATGCCTGGATTAGAACTAATAATCTATCTCACGAGAACCCCAGGGACTCTAAGCTCCCTTTGTATTTTTCCCTGATTGTCCCACATTCATTAGATGTATGTAAAATTCTTAACATAAAAGCTGACCCGGAATTCAGAAAATGGTGATTGTGATTATTTCTTACTGTTTTACCTACTATTTTACTATTTTTTTCTTTTCTCCCTCTCTTGCCTCTTCCTTTCTCTTTCTCCCCTTTTCTTGCTCTTTCTTTCTCCCTTTTTCTTTCTTCTCTTTCCTCTTTCTCCCTTTTTCTTTCTTCTCTTTCGTCTTTCTCTTTCTTTTTTTTTTTTTGGTACTAGGGATCGAACTCGGGTCCTTGTGCTTGCATAGCAGGCGGCGAAACCACTGAGCTAGATTCCCCAGCCCTCTTTCTTTTTTTCTTTTGTTTGTGTCTATGTGGGTGGAACTGGGGATTAAACCCAGGGAGCACTGAAATATGTCCCCAGTCCTTTTTAAATTTTTGAGATGGTTTTTTGTTTTTGTTTTTTTGAGACAGGGTTTTGATAAGTTGCCTAGACTACCCTCAAACTTGGGATCCTTCTGCCTCAGCCTACTGAAAAGATGAGATTATAGGCGTATGCTGTTATGCCTAGCCCTAATTATTTAATCTGTCTCTTTTACTCATTCCCAGGACTATTGTCGCCCTTTTTCCAATCTTGTATCCCTAAATTCACTGTTTGTGTTGCAGGGTGAAGTTTCCCACTTGTTTGTGTGAAGCCTTCTGGGGTTCCATACTGCCTGCTGAATAGGCTTTAGCATTAGCTTAGCCAATGGCCATACAACCACCTACTCTTTCTTTCATGCTGCTTACTGGCTGGTCCCTGCTCTCTATTTAATATTCTGGCAACTTCAAAAGACTTTTCATTTCCTATTCCACAACACTGACCTCTTTATCACCTCTTTCCTCACCTCTTTCTTTTTTTGTTTAATTAATTTCTGCCCATCCATAATGATTCAGCTTGAGTATTATCCTTTTTAGGACACTGACTCAGGAACTAGGAGGCAGACACTCTTCACTGAGAGGCTACAATATTGTAGATAAGCACTGGCAAAGAAGCTAAAGATCAATGAACTGCTGATTACTGTTTTCATGGAATGAGAGTGAGAGTAAGAGAGCTGAGATTTGAACCTGTCTCATGATAGGCTAAAGTCAGTTCCAAGTTCAGCCTTCTTTCATGCCTGTTACATCCAACCTATAGGAAGCTCTGTTATAGGACAAGCTGTAGAAACTCAAGTCTGTAGTGATTAATGTGTGAAAAGCCATGATGACAACTGTAAAGGATTTCTGATTTATTTTCATTACTGGGATTGAACCCAAGACCTTCACACTGAGTTATATCCCCAGATCTTTTTTATTTTAAGACAGGGTCTCACAACGTTTCTGAGTTGCCCAGGTAGGCTAGAAATTATAATTCTTCTGCCTTGGTCTTCCAGATTACAGGAATTGGGATTACAGGCATGTGCCACCATACCAGGCTAGAATTTCTGATTTTTTTACGTATGCAGTACCTTTTTTTTTTTTTTTTTTTTTTATGGTAGCAAAGTTTTATTAAAGGTAGGAAAAGAAACAGGCTCTGCAGAATGAGCTTGGGCCAGGTAAAAGTAGGAAAAGAAGTACAGCCTACAGCATGGGAGTGGGCCACCATGCAAGACAAAACACAGTGGCCATGTTAGCAGTACCTAATGATTACGTTCATCATGAGGAGTTGGTACATGTATATAATGCATTTTAATTCTTTTTATGTACCCTTCCCTCCCTTTTCTCTCACCTCTTTCCATCTATTGGTCTCTTTCCCATTTGCAAAATATCTTATCTCCCTGTTTCTTACCTGTCTTTCATTTTGCTCTTTATTTATACTTTGGGTTTCTCATAAAAGAGAAGCCATGTGATATTTAAGCTTATATGTCTTATTTCACTTAGTCCTGTGGTCTCAAGATGCATCCATTTTCCTATGACTCATTTATCCTTTATAGCAGAGTAGTACTCCATTGTGTATACATACCACATTTCTTTTTTCCATTTATCTGTAAGCTGCTTCCAATATTTAGCTATTATGAATTGTGCTGCTTATAAACATGGGTGTGCATGTATCACTGTAATATGATGTCTTTAACTCTTTGGGGAAGATAACCAGAAGGGGAGTAGCTGGGTCAAATGGAATTTCTATTTGTAGGTTTTTTGTTTTTTGGGGATTTTTTTGAGACAAGGTCTCGCTTTGTGTTCAAGCTGGCCTTGAACTCACTTTGTAGCCCAGGCTGGCCTTGAACTCATGGTGATCCTCCAGCCTCTGCCTTCCGAGTCCTGGGATTACAGGCATGCACCACCAACGTAAAGCAGTTGTAGGTTTTTGAGGAATCTCAATACTGATTTCTATATTGGTTGCGCAAGTTTACATTCACACCAGCAATGTAAAATGACCCACATACACACACAACTTCACCAGTATTTATAATTTGGTTTCTTGATGATAGCCATTCTTTCTGGAGTAAGATGGAATATTAGTATTGTTTTAATTTACATTTCGTTAACGGCCAGAGATGTTGAACATTTTTTCATGTATTTATTGGCTATGTGTTACTTTTGAGAAGTGTATTCCTTGTGGTTGCCCAGTTTGGTTTTTGTTTTTGTTTGTTTTGGTACTGGGGATCAAACTCAGGACCTTCTGCTTGTGAAGCAGGTGCAGCACCACTGAGCTAAATCCCTGGCTTTGTTGCCCAGTTTTTTACTGGGTATTTTTGGGGAGGGCTAAGTTTTTTGAGTTCTTTATTCTAGATGTTAGCCCTATATCCAAAAGGTACCTGGAAAAAAATTTTTCCAGTTTCCTGGTTTGTCTCTTTATTCTATTGGTCAATTCCTTTGCTGTATAGAAGCTTTTTAATTTGACATAATTATATTTGTTGATTCTTGATGGTTTTTCTTTTTTTCCTTTTTCTTTTTTGGTACAGGGGATCAAACTCAGCACCTTGTGCCGTGAGGCAGGTGGCAGAACCACCGAGCTAAAATCCCTGTCCCCTCGATGTTATTTCTTGTGCAATTAGGATTCTGTTCACAAAGACTTTGCCTGTGCATATGTCTTCAAGAGTTTTACCTGCTTTATTTTTTAGCAAAGGAGTTCTGATTCTTACGGCCTTTTGCTTTGTCTTCTGGAAAAAGGAAGCCTCTAGGCTATAGCGCTTACACTATGTGACTTTGTGTGTGTGTGTGTGTGTGTTTGCACATGTGCTCAGAATAGGAGAAGACTTGAGGGTAGAAGAAAGAAGACATTGCTTGGCTTCTGCCTTAACCATAACTGCCTAGTCTATGATCATACTACCCTGAATGTGCCTGATTTCGTCTGATCTCGGAAGCTAAGCAGGGTTGGGCCTGGTTAGTACTTGGATGGGAAACCATAACTACCTGACTTTTTGCCTGTCACTCAATGTGAATGTAGTGTTAGCCACTGGCAGGTGCTTCAAAGGATAGTCCAAACGGGTTTACCATATGGAATGATTTTCCTCACACTAAAGAGACAACTAAGCCAGGCGTGGTGGCACATGCCTGTAATCCCAGCACTCTGGAGGGGGGCTGAGTTCAAGGCCAGCCTGAACCTGAGACCCTACCTCAGAAAGGTGGCCGGGGGCGGGGGGGCAACTAAAATATTTTATTACTTTTTTTTGGGGGGGTACTGGGGATCAAACCTGGGACCTTGCACTTGTGAGGCAGGCGGCAGCACCACTGTGCTAAATCCCTAGCCCTATTTTATTACTTTTTTGAAAAATTAATTTGTACTAGCCTGGCGTGGAGTGGCATACACCTATAATCCCAGCACAAGTTTTTTATTGGTACATGTTTGCAGTACTTAATGAATACATTCATCATGAGGAATGGGTACATCTACATAATACATCTTAATTTTTTTATGTCCCTTTCCCCTTTACCTGTGCAGGAGGAGCATAAGTTTGAGCCAAGCCTGGGCAATTTAGTGAGATCCTTTCTCAGAATAAAAAAGGGCTGGGGATGCAGCTCAGTGTGAAGTCCCTGGATTCAATCTCTAATACTGAGGAAAAAATCGATTTGTCTCAAATTTTGTCATAATAGGAAGGCTTTGTTATACCAGTAAAATAAAAATGTTTTTAATTCAGGTTCACAGGAACTGACAAGCACTAGCTTTTGGGGGTGGGGGAGGCAGTGCTGAGAACCAAACCCAAGACCTCTTTGTGTATTATCTCCAGCAGCACTGCCTTGATCTTATTTCATGGTGGTAGCAAACCGATGAACTGTCTTTTGGTCTGTGTCTTTAACCAGGAGTCACAGCTGGTGGCTGGTGTTGCATTCAAGAAGACTTTCTCTTATGCTGGGTTTGAAATGCAACCTAAAAAGTATAATAACCCCACAATTGCCTTGTTAAATGTTGAACTCGAGCTGAAAGCTGAGAAAGACAATGCTGAAATCAGAGTCCACACAGTGGAGGTAGGTCCTCTAGCTGGTGGTGGCATAAAATGGTCTGCTGTCTGGGCCAAGGTCTCCAGTCTTCTTGGCTATCTCAGGCCCAACTCTGCTTCTTAGGTTCCTTGTGGGTCCCCTATCTTCCTGCCCAACCCGAGTATTTGGCTAAATACTGATCCCACTACTCTTCTCATTCTGTGCTTTTTCTGACCTCAACTTGAGGCAATTTGGATATGGAAGACCTGTTGAAATACTCAGCTATTCTCTAGACCTCAGGATGGGCTTGGTAGAACCACTCCAGCTACACAGCCTGCTTGGAATTTGGGCTCTCTTGGACAGGTGTGGGCTCCTCCCCTTCTTGACTGGGTCTCCTGTGCTTCTATGCTCCTGTCATCGCTATTATCAAGGCTGTTTCTGGAGTTAACAGTGGCACCCAGCACAGAATGGCTTTTGGGGAGGGGTTTTGTCATTGGGAAGTTTGTGGGTGCAGTACCTCAGAAAAGGCTAGAATTCCCCAGCTAAGACTGTTTTTCATACCTGGCACTGCCAGTTCTAGCATAGCTTGCTGGCCCAGGGTTACTTTCTGGTTTTGTGTTTGAAAGTATTAGGTGGTATCTGTTTGTCTTCAAGCATCCTTGTTCATTTGGACTGAGGAGTGGCTATTTTATTCACCCTTGTTAATTCCTGATAAGTCAGTATGTTTTATTATGGGGAGGGTAAGACTGTGGCTAACCATATATGCCAACGTCCATCCCAAAACATACTCATCTTTTTCTGGGTCTCTTCAGGATTATCAGGCAATTGTTGATGCTGAGTGGAACATTCTCTATGACAAATTAGAGAAGATCTATAATTCTGGAGCCAAAGTTATCTTGTCCAAACTCCCTATTGGGGATGTGGCCACGCAGTACTTCGCCGACAGGGACATGTTCTGTGCCGGCCGCGTACCTGAGGAGGATTTGAAGAGGACAATGATGGTAACCAAATTTGGACAGGCTGCTTCTCAACCTTTGTAGCCCTGAAGGGTTTTCTTCTGTACCTGATGTAATAATATCTCTTTAACTATTTTTTGCCAGGAAGTGCTCCATTCCAGGTGTTCATGTACCTAGTAATAAGTCTGCTTTAAAGTTTGTCTAACTGGATTATGAGAGAATCTAGCAGGAATCTAGCTCTGATCATCCAGACAGCCTCAAGGAGTATTGCTTCTAGCCAGATGTTTTCCCTTTCTTGAGTGTTTCACGAAAGTTGCTTTTAAATCTAAAGTTCTACTCCTGAGTTTAGTTGTTGGGCCCAAAGCACCTTAGTCTTAGAGAAAGAGTGTTGGCCTAAGTGAAAAGATTCCTGTCTCCTTTTAACTAGGCCTGCTTGCTCTTTATGTGTTTTAGTTCTGTCCAGTTTTCTGCTTTTTCATCGGGGGTGTGTGAAAAGGTGGCCTCAGGGTCAGGGGAAAGGACAGATTATCCAGTGCACAGGGTTCTGGGGACCGGCACAGTCCAACATGGGAACTGGCTTGGAGACTGGGTGACAGAAGGCCATTTGGCCTTTTTGTGAGCCTTCTCTGCTAGATGACCTTGCCTTCTTTCTCCTCAGGCCTGCGGAGGCTCAATCCAGACTAGTGTGAATGCTCTATCTGCAGATGTGCTGGGCCGCTGCCAGCTGTTTGAAGAGACCCAGATTGGAGGTGAAAGGTAAGTGCATCTAGGCTGCCTGTAGACTGAGCTCACAATACCAGCCTGCATCTGGCCTTCTCCCATCTCCTTGGTGTGGTGTGCAGTTTGTATTGTTCTTGAAAATGCCTTTGAGGTTGAGATTGGGCACCCTGGGTAAAGAATAAAAGAACATCTGCTGAGTGTTTAGAGGGCCTGGCAGGGAGAGTAGACACAACAGGATGGCAGCAGAAAGTTCACACATGTTTGATTTCATCCTGGGTGTAGGTACAATTTCTTCACTGGCTGCCCCAAGGCTAAGACTTGCACCTTCATTCTCCGAGGTGGTGCTGAGCAGTTTATGGAGGAGACAGAGCGGTCCCTGCATGATGCCATCATGATCGTCAGGAGGGCCATCAAGGTACTGGGCTGATGGTTGCCTCCTGCCTGCACAGACCACTCTACGTTCCTAGCTGATTAGACCCTGAGCTTTGTGTGGTGATCCCTTCCCTGTGTAACTTGACCTTTTTTGGGTGGTTTGGAGGGCCCTGATTTGTCCCACAAATCGTAGAGAAAATGACCTTCAGTCTCAAAAATCAGTCATGCTGTCTTACAGGCTAAGACTTGTTCTTGTTAGCAAATTGTGAACTTGACTATCCTGGTGATTATGCCAGTGTCCTCAAGCTACATGTGACCTTGGTGGTAACCTTATGGTTCACCAGGTTGAAGTTGGGATGTACTAGAAGGGCCTTGTCTGATCTTCCGGGGTTTGGGATGGGGGAAGGAACAGGCTGCTTTCTTTCTGGGCCAGAGGACCTACTGAGTGGCCCACCTTGGAGCATGTACCAGTCAGTGCCTCTTACACTGAAAGGTGATCTGGTTTCTGCAGAATGATTCAGTGGTGGCTGGTGGTGGGGCCATTGAGATGGAGCTCTCTAAGTACCTGCGGGATTACTCAAGGACTATTCCAGGAAAACAGCAGCTACTGATTGGGGCATATGCCAAGGCCTTGGAGATTATCCCACGCCAGCTATGTGACAATGCTGGCTTCGATGCCACAAACATCCTGAACAAACTCCGGGCTCGGCATGCCCAGGTGGGTGCTTCCTCTTGTCACAGTCCAGGGATGGGGGTAGGTGGGGCTAGACTCTCAGGATGTGCTGTGCTTATGCAGGGTGTGCACACTGAACCCAGGTGATAGGCTGGAACAAAACCCAGTGCAACTGGGCAGTTGCCTTCTGCTCAATAAAAAGAAAGCCATGGTGCCAGCACTGGAAACAGCAGCTCTTGGGAGAGGCCCAGTGCTCTTGTGTGATTAGCACATCCAGGGTTCGAAGGGTATAGTTGGCGGGAGTCAGTTGGGAAGTGATTCCTGTGTGATGCTACAGGAAGATGCTATCTTCTTCAGCTGTCATGTTGGAACCTGTCATGAGGCAGTCTGAGGATTCCTGACAATCCCAGATGTTTGGAGAGTATGTAAGAAGAAACTTGGGAGCGGTTTCCTATTGCCCTTCCTCCTCTTTTCCTGCTCTTTCAGGGAGGCATGTGGTATGGGGTGGACATCAACAATGAAGATATTGCTGACAACTTTGAAGCCTTCGTGTGGGAACCAGCTATGGTGCGGATCAATGCCCTGACAGCAGCCTCTGAGGCTGCATGCCTTATTGTGTCCGTTGATGAGACCATCAAGAACCCTCGCTCCACTGTGGATGCTCCTCCAGCAGGGGGCCGGGGCCGGGGCCGAGGCCGCCTCCCTTGAGAGGTCCTACACATAACACTGGCTGGCAGCTGACTGCAAGTGTGCTTGCCCTCCCTGGCTTGGTTCATTGGTCTTTTGAAGAATTAGTAGTAATCGGCCTGCTCTGTTCTCGCTGGAGATTATTTAAATAAAACTTAAGACTTAGACTTAGCTTTGTAAGTTATTTGATCACCATAGTTTTATTCACAACTTGGGCTCCACGTGCAGTCACCACCAAGAGGTAGAAAAGAGAATTTTCTACTCCCCTGGGGTGAGTTCTACTAGAGTGCCTCTATCTGGAGGTTTTACTGTACTTGCAGTCTTTATCCCAGAAGTGGCTAGGATATATGGACTTGCTTCCTTTTCTGGCATCTTATTTAGCTCTGCCTCCCAGGGCTTCTCTGATTGCATTACCTTGTCTGCTTCTTCCACCTCCATATTCTCTTGGCTCAGAGTTTTTTCCTTCAGACTTAAGATCTTGAAGTGGAGGACTTTGGGAGGGATGTTTTGGGGAGGTCACATCCCGTAAATCTGGTGACCTCCCAAGTACATTGAGAAGGGGGCTGAAAGAGCATCTACCAGTCTTTTCTGTTCAGCCACCAGTGACCTTATAGGTACATAATGCTTTCATGTGACTAGTCAAAATTTGGAATGACTGGCACAGATAAACTGGTGGTAATCCAGCGGAGTCTTAACAGCCACCTCAATTAAAGTCCTGATAGCTGATCTTGTAGCTGAAGCTGTTCTTCGTAATTATTGGAGCTGGAGGCAAATGATATGTCACCTTGAGTCATTGAATATCTATTCTCAGCTATTTTTGTAGCACAAGCCCACTTTACAAAATGGGTAAGTCCAGGACAGGCTATGCTAGTGAATTGGTGTCCCCTAGGTAAAGCCTAATTGGTTTGCCAGTGCCTTCTGAGGTAGCCAAACCAGCAAGGGAGGTTGAGGGTGGTAAACTCCTGCTGTTCTTGTGCTAGGTTTATCCTCGAAGGTGGCTTCTCCCCAGTGAGAGAAATGACTTCTTCCAAGGCTGGATGCAGACTCTGAAAGCAGGTGGGGCTGTGGCTTGGCAGTAATTTGGATCGCCTTCCTGCAGCAGTCTTCACAGGCCTGAGGCAGGTCTTATCAATTCTTCATTCACCCTATGGAATTATCAGCTGCCTTCCTACCTCAGTGCACTTTAGTTGCAGAAAGGCTGTGATTACAGAATGACATAAATATGGCCACATGATGTCTACTTTCCTGGGGCAGATACACCAGTTTCACCATCTTTTATTGGATACAGAGCAATAAATTCTGTGATGCCCATGAGTCCTTTTTAAATACATACACACTCAGGTACATTCGGCAAAGGGCATCAGTGGGTAATGAACAAAGTGCTGGGATGGCAATGCCTGGGTAGGGTAGAGAAGTGGGGCCAGGGAAGGCCCCCTGGGGGCTGGAGGTACAGGCACCACTTTAGAAATAAAAGTAAAACCAAAAGCTATTCTCCACCCCTCTACCTGATGTGCTTGGGGTGGGGGAAGTATCCTCTCACGGTCAGGCTCAGGGCAGCGTGGCTGTGGGGAATGTAGGGCCTAGGGGCCAATTGTGGAGGTCCCCACCAGCAGTGCCCTCTACAGCCAGGCCTACTGGTGATAGCCATGAGGCAGGCTTGATCACCTCCAGCCTCTGCTCTGGATACAAGATCCCTGCTGGGGTGGCAGAGGAGGCTTAACTTTGCAATGGGGCACCTGCCTGATTGTCAGGGCAGTCTTGAGATTGGCCAAGGTCCCAAGGAGTTGGGGAGGAAGGCCCTAGTGTTTTGATCTTCACCCAGTCCTAAACCTTATCCTCAGGCAAGGGCTGCAGATGAGCACACTTGTCCAGTAATAAATACATACACACAATACATAGCACTATATACAGAGATGCAGACCTGGAACACGGCTGGGTGAGAAAGCATGGCCACCAGGGGTAAAAAGAGGTGTCAGGCCCCTGGGAGAGGGAAGTTAACACTCATTGAGAACTAGCAGGTGGGGACAGATCCCATCAGTGGGAGTTAACTCCTCTGGGCACTCGGGCCATACCCCACTCACCACCTCTATTTCCACTCCAAGTTTGCCAGGAACTGGGTCTTTGGCACCAGTAGTCATTCTGGAGAGGTCTTCATCTTAGCGCCTTAGAGGGATTGGGGCCTAGGGAGCTCCCCTCCTATCTCAAAATACTTGAGGCCAGGGCTGAGGGGCAAGTAGAACCCAAAGGCAAAGGACTACCGCCAAACTTTGCAACAGCAGGGTTTGGCAGTGGGCAAGCTCTTTTTTTCCTTTTCTTGTTTGAAGCAATTCCTGAGGACCTGACTCAACCTCTGCATCATAGGATGAGGAAAACTGAGTGGCTGTGATCTTTCTGTAGTCTTGGCCAATGAGAGTGGGGATTTAGTCTATTTCCTGCAGGGATTTGTGTATGTTCATCACTGCTTCCTGCCAGTGCTGTGGGAAAGCAGGCTGAGTGAGGCATGGAGTACTCAAGCCAAACTAGGTGCCAGGGCTGGGCTGTAAGGCAGGTTTAGTAGTAGTAGGGACACCAGTGGCCATCACCCATGGGACTGCTCCACAGACTTGGGGTCCCTGCTCAGGGCCTCCCTTGATTTTCCCTCTCAGATTTTTTTTTTGCATCCTATTGGGTGTGATATGAAGAAGGGCTCCCTTTGAGTGGGTAAAGGTGGGATGAGGTGCTTATAAATAAGCCAGGCTCTGTGTCCCAGTTCCCCATCCTGAGCTCTAGGTCTGTGGTTGCCAAGGAAGTGAGTAAATGGAGCACCCTAGCAAGCAAAAGCTCCCACTCAGTAGCAGGACTTATCCCCCTAGGGAGAGCAAATGAATAGCATCAGGGTGGGCGCTGCGAAGTTGCCTGTTCTCATGTGCATGAAGGCCAGTGTGCACAAGACTGCCAGTCCAGTGATGGGTGTACAGGAGAAGCTGGGACCTGGCATTTGTGCAGGCAACATGTACTCCCACATAGCTTTCATTCAGCCCCAGAAGATAAAGGGAGAACTTGGTGGGTTTTGTGGAAGGAGGGAGTCCTGTGGGAGGCATACTTGCACCTGGCAGGAGAGGAGTCTGTCTCCCTTTCATCCCTGGTGCTCTGGGAATGAATGAGTAAAGAGGCTAACATCAGTCCTTTTAGCACCACATCTCCCCACTCCTGTTTAGTGCCTGTGACTGGTGCCCTCCTTCCCCAGCGCTGGTATCAGGCATTCCAGTGAGTTATCACCCTGGGAGAAACTGCCCAGAGTCTTGTATTCAGGCAACCAGAATCCGATAGTTGGGTAGGCTTAGACCAAACAGGGCATTCCTTTGTGCTTTGTCCAGGAAACAGGGAGGGCAACACCTCTAGTCCTGGGATCGGAGGGAGCAGGGGCCATAGGAGTGCAGTTGGTGAGACAGGACAGACACACCCAGGTCCTGAGTGGATCTCCACCTTCCTTTCAGGGCCCTGGAGGAGAGGAAAGTTGTGCTGTTCTTTCCTGTGACCACTGGGTAGTGGGGAGGTGGGAACTGATGGAGGCAGCCTTAGGGGGTAGGGGCAGGGGCCACACAGCAAAGGCTTCATGTAAGACTGGACAGGAAGTTGCCAACATGACACCCTTGGCATTTCAGGTCTTCAAAGGTCAGGGACAGAAGAAGCCACAGGAAGAAAAAAGCACTAGGGGAGCTAGGTGCATTGCTGAGCCCCAGAGCCGGTAGCACTGGAGGACTTGTTACAAGGTAACTCAGGGCTGGGTTTTGATGTCCAAGCCAAGTTGTGGCAGAGATGGGTCCCTGGAGAAGACTAGGAAAGGAGAGGATCCCAACTCCTGCCAGGACTAGCAGCCTGTGGCTAAGGCTGGGACCTGATCTTGCACAGGAGTAAGGGAAACAGCCCTAAGATGGATTTAGCTTAGATGTTTGAAGTAACTGTCAAATTGAAGGTTGGCAAGACCCTCAGCCTCTAAGCCACTGTGGGAGTTCTGAGACGAACTGGAGGAGCCTCAGTCTTTGGAGTCTTGGAGCCAGAACCTTGTCTTTTGGGCACTGTGCAAAGGGGCCAGTGAAAAGCCCCATTGGCATTCTGTGGCTTCTCAGCCCCGAGGTAAAGACTCCACTGCAGACTCAACCCTTGGCTGGTGGAGATGACAAAAGGGGAAGTCCATTGAGGATGCTTTTCCTTGACCACAACCATATCCTCAGCAAGCTAACTTGACAAGGAAGCCAAGCATGTCACCCTCCAGGCCCCAGCTGAGTGGGCAGCCCAGTAACCCTCCTAGGCAGCCTTGGAACCCAAAGGCCATGGATTCCTGCCCAAGCACCTGTATTAGAAGGAAATTCCTTCTTGTTGCAGACAAGGCCTCCCAGGGCTGGCACCTGACCCTCCCTTAGATCCCTTGGGAATGAATGGTAAGTATAGAAACATGCACCTCTTAGCTTTGAATTTAGCCCCAGTTGTGTTGTGGGGTATGTGGTGGTTGGAAGGAAGAGTCTTGTCTATAGTAAGTTTTCTCCCCCTGGCAGTTCCCCTCACCCTTTGATAGGTGTGATCTCATCCTAGGGAGAAGTTCTGGGTAACTTTTTTCCCCCCTTCCAAGCCCACTCCGCTGTAGATCCACCCCAGGCCTTCAGCTGACCACAGTGCCCTAGGCCTTCTTGGTAACCCTGGAGAATGTGGACCTACAGCGTAAGCGAGCTGTCTGAAGGGAGGTCCTACAGCAAGCTGGGACAGGTAGGTGGAAGAGAGCCCTCCTTGCCAAGTCTTAAGCTGCCTCATGGAGCCCCTCTGGCCTGGGGCCTGGCAGAAGCCTCTGACCATAGGACAGGGTCTCAGGAGGAAAAGGCCTGCCCAAGCAGCTGAGGAGCCTCTGGGTTGTTATTGCAGATCCTCCATGCGATGACACCAGGTGCTGGTGGTGACAGCTCCTCTATGGCTGTGGCAGAAGCCTGCTCCAGCTGGGGATGGGGTGGGGGTTGGAGGGCAGCTTCTGTCCAAGCTCCTGCCCCTGGGAGGCAGTGCCCTCGGTCACGCCTGTAGCTCCACTGTTCCAGAAGGACAGGATACTCAACCCTTAGCTGGAAGCTGGAGCAATACTAGGCCACTGAAGGTCCAGTTCAAACCAGGGTCCCTCTGGAGTCCAAAGAGCGCCATGGTATGGGGCTGAAAGGGGCCCTGCCGCCCCCAACCCGGGTTAGCAGCTGCCTTCCACCTTGATGTGCAGGATCTTAGAGAAGCCGGGCCTCCGACGCAGGGCCTGCAGACCAGACCCTGGGTTAGTTGTCTCTCGGAACTGGGCAGGTAAAGTCTTCCTGCCATGCATTTACAGGCCACCAGCCCTAGCCTATGGATTTCACTCGGGGTCTTGGATGGTCTTAAAGCTAATCTCTCACCTGGAGTTTTGTCACCATATCCTCAAACAGCTTCTGGGCCTCAGGGCTGCTGGGCTCCTTGAAGTAATCAGCAATTCCAATCTGTACCACAATGGACTTGAGGTTCCGGCAAATGCCTGGGAAAAGGTGGGTAAGGGAGGCCAATGGTTGGCCTGGGTAATGGGGCTGCCTCCTCTCCTCTCACTAATGAATGAAATCAGACCCTCACTGAGGAACAATTGTATACTCGACACTGGGAACATAAATGGCAAGCCTGTGCTGGCCAAGGCACAACTGGACGAGGGAGAAGGTGGATGATGGCACTTTTGTAGGATGAGCAGGTGAGAGTCAACTGCTCAGAGGCTCTAGCAACTTGTCCAGCAGAAGAGACAGCTGTGGCCTGGGCACTTGGAAATAACTTACAAGGAATAAAGTGGCTGAGGTAGGGCTGGCACACAGGGAAGATGATGAGCAAACTGCCATGGGACCAAAGGACGTAAGGGGCTGGACGTGGCTATAAAGTCAGGGTGAGGTGAGTAGAGCAGGCAGGTAGAGACTGAGGGGCCAGGAAAGCACAGTTTCAGGGGCCGATTAGTGCCTTCACCTCAGGGCGTGCTGAAGCAGAGTGGAGAAGAGGGTCCTGAAGCTGATAAAATCTGGGCACAGGGCCTCCCAGGGGCTGCATGGTCATGGATGATGGTCTCAACTGGGCAGGAGTGGCCTAAGCTGAGCACCTATGTCCTCACTTTGAAGGCAGAGGAATGACTGAAAATAGTGGTATGAGGGAGGTGGGCAGAGGAAGCATGATTTGGAGTCCAGGGAGAAAGAAGTCCTTACCCCAAGAACTGTCCTGGGGGGCCTCATACACATTATCACCTTTACTCTCCCACCACCTCCATCTTCTAGAAGCATGATGGCAAACCTATGATACGTGTACCACAACTAGCATGCAGCGCCCTCTCTGATAACATCATGAGTTACATGAGTTTTTTCTAAACTACAACCTCGGTATTCAGGTTTAATTGAAGGTTTTGGGTTGCAATTTGGACACTCGGTCTCTAAAAGGTACTACCTTAGAAGATGGGAATATAGGACTCTTGAGAGGTAATTTCCCTGAGGTCACACAGCTAATGAGGAATAGAGCCAGATGTGGAACCTAGGGCAGTCCTGCTCCAAAACCTGTTCCTAACCTGTCTGTCTTGGCTAGAGACTCACACGAGGCCAGTGGTAGTGCACAGCACAACAGGTATCTGTGGAACTACCTACACCAGATACCAGAGGATCTGAAACACCACACTGGCCTCAGAAGCACTGGTGGCAAAGCCAAAACAGAACCCTGGTCCATGTACCCCCAGCGCTGGTGCTTGCTGATTAGGAGGGATAGGGAACTGGTTTTGCTACTTGCTGCAGGGCATGGTGATGGGTGACAGCCTTACCCTGCCCTGCATTCCCAGATTACTCACTGTTGAAATGCAGCAGGGCCTTAGGGGTGACAGGGGTAGCTGTGAGCACCAGCATCTCTAGTCCCTTCAGGCCTTCTCGGCAGACCTCAGCTGCCACCTCCTGGGTGATCTCTGACACGTGGTCCAGCTCCAAGACCTGCAGCCGCATGCAGTTTCTTGCTAGAAAGAGGAAGAACAGAGGCCTTGCTGACAAACTCCAGGTCACCTCCTGCCTAGCACCCTGGGTCCCCTGCCACCACCCTGGCTCAAGCCCATGTGGAATTTTACAGGGCAGAGTTGCACTCTTGCCTGGCTCTCATCACTCCCCATCCCAGTCCCAAGGAAAAACTCACCAAGTGATGCCAGGCCCTGCACCCCACAGCCGGCGCCCCCAACCCCCAGGGCCCGGAGGTGGGGCCAACAGCGACCAATCATCTGCAGGCAGCGGTTACTGAACCGTGTAGGCTGCTGGCTGGAGAATGGAGAAGGGGCCATCAGAGAGGCCTCTGGATACCTGGCATCCCATATGTGCTCCCTGGGGACCCTTCCTTGCCTCTGGCAAGTGTCCCACTAACAACCCAGCTGGGTAAGACAGGAAACTGGAATTATCCCTGACTCTTCCCCCCTCACCTACTATATCCTGCAGCTTCTGATTCCTGAGTAACTACAGAACCACAGTTCAGACCCTCACTGGCATTCATCTAGATTACTATCAGTCTCCCTGCCAGTTAATGTTCCACACTGCTGACATTGCCCATTCATTCCTATAGCCACCCAAGAGCATCAATCAGCATATGGTTATCGTGTCTGCTATGACAGAACAACTGAGCCAGGCCTTGAGGGTGCAGTAGTAACAACATAGACAGGGTCCCTATCCTCAAAGCATGCACAGTCTATTGCACAGAACATTAGCAATGGGATCTTTTTGTTGTTGTTGTTCTGGGGATCGAACTTCGGACCTTGCGCTTGCAAGGCAGGTGCCATAACCACTGAACTAAATCCCCGGCCCAGCAATCAGATCTTAATCCCCTTTTAAAAAGCTAAAATCCCCCAACAGCTTCCCACTACTTTCTAGATAAAATGCAAAAACCTAGACCCCTTAGCAAGGGCCCTTCCTGGTCTTGCCCCACCTTCCTCTCTGTACTTGGTTGGCTCTGCCTGCCCCACTCCACATCAGACTTGCCCTTTTCCTGAATACCATCCCTCAACATTCATGCAGGTGGCAGACAACTCTTTGGCATCTGCCATGCATTTGATACCAGGGACACAGAAATGGACATTTAGATTCTGGTGAAGACTAAGCAGATCTAATCCCAGCAGATCTGCTGAGAACTGTGATTACACTGTAAGAGACTGAAACAGAAGTGACTGCAATAGCTGGGCATGGTGGCACACGCCTATGATCCCAGCGCTCAGCAGGCTGAGGCAGGAGGATCGCCATGAGTTTGAGGCCAACCTGGACTACATAACAACACCCTGTCTCAAAAAAAAAAAAAAGATTGCAAAATAGATGATAACAGGACTAGGTGTAGTGAGAGTTAAGGCAGGAGTGCTATGACAGATTCCACCAAAGTGTTAGTGAAGGAACACTGGGTGGTCTGGGAGAAGCTGACATGTGGAGACAGGGCTTGAAGGGCAAGACATGGAGCAGAAAAGCATGGTAGTTTGAGGAGCTCAGAGTAAAGTAAGGGATAACTTCACATCCTGGATTCTCCAAAAACCAGCTCTTGTATATTAAACAGTGTCCCTAAACCATTTGTCACATGTCAAACAAACCTGGGTGGTTTTTAGCTAGTGTTTACTGAACACTTACTGTGAGCCCTGCAGGCTCTGGAGATATGATCTCATTGGAGTCGGCAACATCCCTAATAAGGTTGGTAGGGATTTAATATCACCTTCACTTTGCAAGCTGAGAAACTGAAACATGGTTGGGTTGTCCAGAATGGTACTGCCTGCAAGCTAGGGCAGAACTCCAGGTCTGATTTCAAAGCCCTGCTCTCAAAGCCTCAATGCACAGATTATAAATGTGAGCAAGTCTGTCTGTCTCAGCAATCTACGGAATGGGTTCAGATCTGCTCAGTCCTTAGTCCCAGACCAGGTCCAACCATGTCCCCTCTCCACCCACCCATGTGGGCTCACCAGGGGTGAAGTGGTGCCACCTGGAGGGAGACAATCTCTCTGCAGCCTGCGCCCAGGGCCCAAATGACCTCATGGCCCACAGGGTCTGTGGCACTCCTGTTGAAAAGAAAAAACTGGAGGGGCCCACTGTGGTGGCTTCTGCTCCTGCCAAGGGTTCCTTCCCTTGGGCTACAGAGCTCTTAGGTCCTTCTGCCTGAGAACCTGGGGGAAGGTCATGCAGCATCTAGGGATCCTTGAGCCCCAAGGCCAAGAGTACATGGGCTTACTTCTGGTGGGGGGACCCACCTGTAGGTAACGGCCTGCAAGGCACGGCAGTAGCAGCTGGCCAGCCAGAGTGAACGGTCAGTGAGGATGTTGGGACAGTGGGAGATGCGCAGGATCAGCAGGTTCCCCCCTGCTGCCTTTAGCAAGGACTCCAGCCCTGCTTCAAGGCAGCCCCTGGGGACAACCAAGAGGTCAAGGAACTGCCTATGATCACCTCCTGCCCTGGGAAGCATCCTCCATGTGGTTGCATGTCTGTGGCCCAGGAACACCCACCCCATGCAGGCCTCACCGGGTACTGCGGGCATATTCCTCCTTGCTCTCCTTCTTGCCCCGCTGTCGGGGCTTAAGGTTCTGCAGTGTCAGTGAGTGGGCCTGGGTGCACCACTGAGCCAGCATTGCCAGGAACTGTGGAGAGATAGAGGGTTCTTGGAGAAAATGGGCCTGAACTTGGTTGGCTGAAGATGGACCGTTGCCAAAGTAGAAGGCCCCGTGAAAGCACTTTTAGGAGGGCCAGGCTGGAGGTAGGGTGCTATAATGGTTGCAAGGTCCAGATTCTGCCAGAGGGGAAGGTGGCTTCCCAGCAGGGCAGGGGCAAGCACCTTGGAACAGACTCGGGCATTCTCGAGCAGCACCCTCGTCCAAACAGCAGGGTGGCGGGCCACGAAGCGCCAGTCCCGGCAGACCTCAGCGGCATGCAGCAGTGTGCGTGTGTCCAGGTAGGTGAAGATGCAGAACAGGGCAGCTCGCATCTTGAGGATCTCTGGGCTGATGACCTCGTTGGAGCGTGAAGGGCTACCCCTCTCCGATCGCCTACCTCGCCCACTGCCTCCCTCAGGGCGGGCTGCAGAATACAGGGAATCAAAGGGGACAGTGGAAAGTTAAAGGCCAGTGTGAGACTGTAACCCAGGATCTGGGGCAGGATAGGAGCTGCAGGAAGAATGGGGATGAGAGACCATCCTGGGGACTAGTGCACTGAGCGGGAGGACAAGGGGCAGAGGCTTTCCTCTCCTCTATGGTACCATGGCCCTAATTTTACAAATTAAGAAAAGGTGCTCCTTCCTCATGTAAACCTTTTTAAGGGTCACCCCTGAGCCTGACCCTGGAACCTCCTAATCTACTCACAGATTTGCATGCTCTGGGTGCAGATGGGAGGGGTTCTGCCCCACTGTGCCAGGGGCTTCGGAGTCTATAGTCGGCACCCAGATACTCTCCTCTACATGTTACTAGGCCCACCATGTGCAATGACCCCTTTAGAGGCAGACCTGAGCACCCTGTGCCACTGCATCCCTGTCACCCGAGTCTCTCTACTTTGTAAGAGGGGTGAGCGAGTCTGGGGCAAAAGGAGAAGAGATGCAGGAGCCCTGGAAGTTCACTGCCTCCGCCCTGTGTCACCTGAGGAGGCCCAGTACTCTGGGGAAGGTGGCCTCTCTACCCCCTGCCAGGACTTACCTGAGAGCCTACAGCTGCTCAATGGCCCGGCCATAGCAGGCCCAGAACGAGGGACATCCGAGGGGCCCTCGGCCTCTGACTCAGTGGTTCGGGAGCCCACGTCTGAGACATCACCCTCTTCTCCCTCAGTACTGTGTCGGCGGGGTCTGCGCTGCCAATTCTGGATGGCCTGGCGCCGCAGGCCTGAGCTGCGAGGGGGCTGGGACCGCTCTGAGCCACCGTTGGTAGCCTGGGCCCGTGAGCCCAAAGCCCCAGGGCCACTGTCCTCAGGGGCCCCCTCCTCTTGCCGGGGCAGCTCCAGACTGTCACTGTCATAGCAGCCTGAGCTCTGGGATGCAGCTGGCACACGGCTGGAAGCCCTGGGGCAGGGTGGACCCGATGGTGAGGGATGAGGGGCACCAGGCTGCCTGAGCTCCCCACCCTGCCCCTACCACTAGCCAAGAGCAACCCATCCACCCTGCTTCCCAACAGCTCCCTCTGAGTATGGAAAGGCAGACAGGTGACCCATGGAGGATGGCACAGGAGGAGGCAAGCCCTCAACAGGCCCGAGGTTCTTTCCAGGTTAAGGGTGGGCTGTGTGGGGCAGACCCAACCCAAGGCTTACCCTGTGCTGGGAGAGGAGCCATGCCGGGACACCGCATATGTGCTCGGCATGGCTGGGCCCGCGTGGTGTTCTCGCTGTGGACCCCAGAGCAGGTGGAAAAGGAAGGGTAGGCAGAGGAGGCAAGATGATGAGCAGGCAATGTCAGGAGGAAGAGAGCATAAGATGGAGAGAAGAGAGGAAGGAGAGACAAGAAGGAAAAAAGTTGGGAAAGATGGACGAATGGACAGACAGACAGCCCCAACAGGCAGGTTCACCAGCACCCTTCCCACACCCACCCGACACCCAGACCCGGGATTGTGGCTCCTGGGCTCAAAATTGCAGAGATGGGCAGAGATGGACCTCTGAGGGCTGGGCTGCTGGACCACACCTTGCTATTGCTTCAGAGACTGCACTCCTGCCCAATCAGAGAGGCGTCCTGTTCCTAGACCCCCTACTTTGGTCCTGGGTCTGCTCTCAAGGGAAGAGCCAAAGAAGGGGAAGCATTCCAGGGGGTGTGAGGCTGTCTGTGAGCGCAGGCTGTGGGGGCCAGGTGAGAGGCTGGGGGCACTCACCATTCTGCCTGGGCCCCGGGCCCCGGGCCCCGCACCACTGCCCCCACCTCCACGCCCCAGGCTGGCGCTGGGTGTGCTGCCACAGCTGCTGCTGATGACCTGCAGCTGGCGCTCAGCTCGGTCAGCACGTTCCAGGAGCTCCTCGATGAACTGCTGCAGTCGCAGCTTGGCACTTGCCTCCCGTGCCGCTGTTTCCTTCAGGAACTGGTCAATCTGCACCACCTCCCTGGGCCCAGAGCAGTCTCTTACCCCAGGGCCTCAGCCTGGCTGCCCCCCACCCTCTGGAGGACAGTGTGGCTAGTGGGAAGACACGGCCCAGCTGCTAATGGTCACACAGAGCCTTGCAGAACAGACCTCGCACACAGGCAAATGCCACACACACAGAAATGCAAGCACAGTGAGTCACACTCATACTCCACCTAGCCCTAAACACACAACTAGACAGAACACTTTGGCTCTACACAGAAATACTTGGAGGCATACACAGTCCTATATACAACCACCTCCAGGCACACACAGAACCTACACCTTCATTCCATACCAGGACACGCTGGCTCACATGGGAACACAGAGACATACTCAGTTACCTGTGACCTCAACGCACAGCCATGTACACTTGTCCAAACAAGTGGCCCAATACATAGCCCTGAGTGGAGCCCCATACATTCTTATCCACGTCCTCATCTCATCCTCATTCTCAGGCACACACTTAGTCTGAGACGTGCAAAGAAACTTGGAGGCACAGGCACACAGACACTCAAGATACACATCCTTTCAGAAACACTCCAAAATACATTGTCACATCAACACATAGAGAAACACACTCAGACGCAGAAGCAGAGTTTGTACCAACTACCGGAAGCTGCACCAACATACTGCACATCTACAGTTCCCTGAGTATATTCTCCTAAAGGCATCCACGGTTGTTCACACATCTATTCAACACTTACTGAGCACCTTCTGGGTGTCAGGCACTGTTCTAGGTATTGGGGAAACTTCAGTGAACAAAAATAGAAAAACCTCTGCCTTCACAGAGTTTATATCGAAATGGAAATAGTTAAACACCTACATAGTTCATAATCCTACATCCTATAAGACTGAAGAAGTGAGGAGAAGCCAACAAAGATTGAGAAAGAGCAGACAAAAAGACAAGGAAATCCAGGGACAGCACCTTGGAAGCCAAGTGAAGAAGTGTTTAAGGATCAGCTGAGTCAACTGCTGATGGGCTAAGTAAGATGAACACTTGGTCTCACCAACGTGAAGTGACCTGAGGACAGAGGTGGGGGTGGAAACCTGACCAGAGTGGGTTCTAGAGAAAACCCCAAGAAAGAAATTGGAGACTAAGAGTATAAGAACTACTTTCAAGGAGTTTTTTCTGTAAGGAGGAGAGGGAAAGGGGAAGTAGCAAATGATGAGATAGTCAGGGAAAATCTGATAAAGGAAACAGGAGAGGGGAAAATTGGGCCATCTTTGAGCAGGCAAAAGGGAAGATGATATGGTGCCCAAATGCAGGTGTTGGCCTTGGCTGGGACAGAGAAGGACAAGAAACAGGCAGTCAGCTGGACATGGTGTGGCACACACTTGTAATCCCAGCACTCTGGGAGGCTGAGGCAGGAGGATCAAAATAAAGAATAAAAAACGCCTAAGGGTGTAACAGTGTCAGATGGAGGCCCTGGGTTCAATCCCCAGTACCACACACACACACACACACACACACACACACACACACACACACACACACACAAAAGGAATACTTTAAATTGTATTTAAACCAGGCACAGTGTCACATGCCTGTAATCCTCAGCACTCTGGGAAGCTGAGGCAGGAGGACTGAAAATCTGAGCTCAGCCAGGACAATTTAGCAACTTGCTAAAACCTTGTTTCAAAAGTGGGGGAGGCTCAGGTTTGGCTCCATGTGAAGGCCCCGTGTATAATCCCCAGTGACAAAACAAAAACAAAAACCAAGGCAGTCTTCACAGACAAGCACGTGGTTCCAAACACACACTACTATGACACTCTTGGACCCACGGGCATCACCATTCCATGCTCATCACCACAGATCCCATACTACAAAGCCATGGCCACATGCAGACACTCGGGGTGGTGGCTGCGGCAAGGTGACACAGGGACACACTGCGACAGTACTCACTGCTGCTTGCGGCTCAGCTCCTGCTCCTTGTGCACCAGGTCCTGCTTGAGCGAGGCCAGCAGCTCCACGCTCACGTCCACCTGGCGTGAGAGCTCAGACGCGCGCTCCTCCAGCTCCTCCTTCTCACGCCCCAGCCGTGCGCTCTCCTGCCGCGCGGTCTCCAGCTCCGCAGCCTTGCGCTCCAGTTCAGCCTGCAGCCGGCCCACCTGGCCGGCGATTTTCTGCTCTACCTCCTCGCTCAGCCGCTCCAGCCGCCGGTCCACCTCGAGCTTCTCCAGCGCACGGATCTTGAGGCGTGCCAGGCCCTCCTCGTACGCCACATCGGCTGGCGAGGGGGATGCGGGCGAGGCGGAAGCGGGCCCGGAGCAAGGGCCAGGCCCAGGCCCGGGCGGTGGCGTAGAGCATGCCGAGGACGCTACAGACTTGCGGGCGAACAGCTCCCCCAGGGGGATCTCGATCTCGCGCAGCGCGTAGCGCGCGGCGGCGGCGGGCACGAGACCTGGCTCAGCCAGCTCCTCGCAGGGCAGGCTGGCCTGCACCAGGTCGCCGGGGAAGTGGGCGAGGGGCGCGTGGTGGTGGTGGTGATGCAGCAGGTGTGGTGCGGCGGGCGCTGGCCCAGCCGCCTGCTCCTTGCCCTGGAAGGATGTGCTCTCGAAGACCTCACGCCGGGCGCCGGGCACGGCCAGCAGGGCGGCGGGCTCGGGCGCCAGGGGGAATCCCGAGGCCGCAGCGGCAGCGGCAGCGGCTGCTGCGGCGCCGTCACATATGCTGTTTGTCTTGGAGAGAATGTACAGCGTCTCATACGTGTGGCTGTATTCCAGGTGCGCTCGCAGCGACGACAGGCTCCTGAAGCGCTTGTGCTCCCCACAGCGGGGGCAGCGGTACGGCAGGTCCAGCGAGGCCATGGCCCCGCTGCCCCCGCGGTGTGCCGGCTCCACCGCGGCCCCCTGCCGGTCAGCCAGGCGCACTCATGGGGGGCCGTGGGTGAGCCCCGCTGCGGGATCAGGAAGGCTCAGGGGGCCCGTGGCTAGGTCTGAGGTGGCTAGAAGAGAGGAAGTAAGTCTTAGGAGGCTGGTATCCCACGCACCCCTCCCAGGCGCGGTGCTCGTCTTCCGCCACTCAAGGGGAAACTGACTTTCCCAGGAAACTGGTGGGGCCAGGGGTGTCCAATGACCAGACAGCCCAGAAGTGGTGGCCTGCTCTAGATGGTACCTGGTGCGAGGGCCTGTACATGTATCAGAATAAGATAGTGAAAATTATTTTTAAAAAATTTTTAAGGAATTGCGGATTTTTATTTATTTTTTGGTACCGGGGATCGAATTCGGGTCCTTGCGCCTGCGCAGCAGGCGGCGAAACCACCGAGCTAAATCCCTGGCCCCGGACTTTTGTTTGTAATGGTTCTAATCTAGAAACAACCCAAGTGCTCATCACTAATAGAATGGATAAATGGTGATATATTCGTAAGGGATTACTATCCACTAGTAAGAAAAGGAACTGTTGATATGCACAACAACATGGATGATTTCATTTAGTTTTGTGTTTCAGGAAAGAAGTCAGACCCAAAAGTGCATACTGCAGGATTCCATAGAGACGGAGTCCCAGAACAGACAAAATTGATAACGACAGAAGTCGGAGTAGAGGTTATCCTTCAGGGATATATGGATTGGGTAGGGCAGAAGGGATCTTTTATGATGCTGAAATGTTCTGTATCTTGATCAGAGTAGTGCTTACATATGTAGACAATCACCAAGATGGACCTAAGATTAGTGCCTTGTATGTACTTAATGTATGTTACATCTAAAAAATCCTTAAAGAGAAGATGCTTGTTGGGTGTGATGGCACATGCCTGTAGTCCCAGCACTCAGGAGGATCATCGTGAGTTTGAGGCCAGTCTGGGGTACATAGTGAGTTCAAGGCCAGCCTGAACTACATAGTGAGACCTTGTCTCAAAAAACAAAACCAAAACAAACAAGAAGATGCTTACTTTCAGCTTACTTTCATTTCTGGCAAACCTCACCCATCACACAAACTAGACTTTGGTACCGTGGCACTTATGAAACTGTGTGTGTCACAGGTCCTATTCCTGTCTGCACTACACCCAACCGTCCCTGCTACTCCAGCCACTGAGGTCCTCTTTGCAGACCTGGAAATGTTTAGGTAGGCTTCCAGTAAGTGTCCCTGCCAAACTTTTACTCCAAGAGCAGTATTAACTGTCTTCCCCACACTTTCTGGCACAAGTGCGTTATGGCACCCTGCCCCTTTCGTTCTCAACTCCTGCTGCTCCTCTCTGCCCATCTCTGGCTTCCTGTCACCCTTGCCCTCCTTGTGGGGTCTCTAACCTCTTTCTTACTGCTGTCCTTTTCCTAATAGCCTGCATTCAGCTCCAACACCCTCTGCTGTCATTGTGCTCCTCAGGATTCCAGACCACCAGCTACTAACTGGATAATCCAGTTACATCAAGGGTCTTCATTTCCTTGGTCCCTCCATCTTCTTAAATGGCCACAGTGCTACCCAGTTTGAACTTTCCTGAGTTCTGTGACTTCCTATTCTTTCTGCCTTCCGAAAATTACCATCTCTTTGTGCCCTCCCCCCCCAGCAGTCTGGTTCACTCCCACAGATTCACTCACACTTGGAAGCTGCTGACTGTCAGCTCTATCTCTCCGTCCTGATCTGCTCCTGAATTCTTTCGACATTTCCACATGGGTGTATGGGTAGATAACTCTTCCCTTTCCCACCCAGTACCCAGTCCTTTTCATAGTATCTGCACCCTGCTCTGACCTTGGGGAACCACCTTCCTTGGCCACTTTCTCAGTCTGTCCATGTGTCCTGGGGGTTGTGACATTGCCAGATGATCAGAGACTTGGGATGGGCATAAAGCGCCCAAATTGAACCAATGAACCCCAAGACTGTTCTGGAACTACTAAGAGGAGAAGCATCCTCCTTGGGCTCAGGTTTCTAAGGTGTTGGGGAGGATCAGAGTACTAGGGCTATCTTTTATCTCTTTTTGGGAGGAGCCACCTGGGAAAGAAGCCAACTCAGAAAAGTGAAACTGAGATGGAGAGAGAATTTCTTACAGACATTATAAAACCCCGGCCTGTTCAATTATGTGAATGAATCAATTCCCCTTTTTGCCTAACCTACCTGTAGTTACAGTTGGGTCTGTCCTTATACCAGGAAAAAAGTCCTACTCAAGAAATTGGAATTAGAGACAAAATTTTCTTTTCAATTAAGTTCTAAAAAGACTGGCATAAGAGTATGGCTTCCCCCACTGCCCACTCAGAAGATGGTGAACCCCATCATACAGCAGCAAAGCAGCTGACTAAACTATTTCTCACAGTCGCTGGAGCTGCGGCCATGTACCTACCAAGACTGGAACTTTAGGAGATTTATAGGAAAATGTCAGGATGTTGGCAGTGTGATCTCTCCTGTAGCCTCAGTCAGGTCCAGCAAGAAAGACACACACTCTGGTTGACAGGGGCTCATCTGAAAGCAGAGGAAGAAAATGGCTTGCTAGGAGAGGCCCTTTCTGCCTGAGGCCAGTAACCCAATACGGCTTAGAGTGAGATAATTAAGAGCCAGTTCGGCACTTCTAGCTAGTCCGCTCAAGCAGAGAGGGAGGCTGGAAACTCAAAGGGAGAGCAGCCTGCGGCCTGAAACCCTCTTGACTCCTCAGACCCTGCTGTGCCCTGGCATCACAAAAGTTTCCATTATAAGCAGCCTTTTGTTGAGACCTATCTGGAGAAGGAAGGGGAAAAGTGTTCTGCCTCCAGGACGGCCAGCTGTCTAGGGATTTGTACTGCCTTGAGGCAGAGGCCTACTGAGAGGCCCCAGAACCCTGGGTTCCTGATGGGTGGAGCACGTGAGCCTGCTGCTAACAGACAACCCTCTCCTCCCTCACCACCACCACCACCAGGGACTCCATTCAACAATTCTAACTTTCAGGGCCAGGGATTTAGCTCAGTGGTTCCACCGCCTGCCTCACAAGCACAAGGACCTGAGTTCCATCCCCGGTACCAAAAAAAGAATTGTAACTTTCAATAAGGTCTTTAGCTTTGGCTATTAGCTCCAGGGATGACCGAATGCAAATTGACTGAGAAGCCTCCTAGTGATTAATGGAACGGTACTGCCAGAAATCCCACAAACCTGGAAAGCAAAAGCAAGATTACTCACCCCTGAGATTGTGCCCTCATCTCCCCCTACACCTTAACCCCTTAATGCCCTCTCATATGGGGCCACAGAGCCCCAAGACAGAGATAGCAGAAGCAGAGCAACTGGCTGGAGAGCCAGGGAACCTTTCTTGCCCTTCAGTCAAGGGTGTGGACAATGCGGGAATGTTTGTCCTCCCCTTGCCTCTAGGAGACTTTTTTTTTTTTGCTTAAATTCTTTTATTGGTACATCTTAGGTATACAATACATTTACATTTATCATTGGGTGCTTGTACCTGTACATATGATGTATCTTGCTTCTTATTTTTTCCCCATTACCTGTGCGCCCTTCCCTATTTACATAAACCTTGTTTTCATTTTTTTCTTTCCTTCCCCTCCCACTTCCCCTACCCTTTGGACCTTTTCTTCCTATTTCAAATTATCAACTATTCGTTTTAATCATTTTAATCCTTATTTACACTTTCAGTTTCTCACACTAGAGAAACTATTCAGTATTTACACATGTGTGTCCTATTTATTTCACTTAAGAGTATCGCCTCAATGTGCATCCATTTAGCTATAAATGTCTAGTTTCTCATTCTTTATGTCTGAGTAGTACTCCATTTTATTAAAAAACCACATCTTTATCCAGTTTCCAGTTGATGGGCACTTGGGCTATTTCCAAGGAGACTTTTTCTTTCAGCTGTCTAATTTTCCCTCTATCATGGTAGTCTGGCCACAAACTGAAAGACCCTAAGGGGCTAGTTTAATACTTAACCAAACAGACAGGCCTTCCTAAGGTCTTAAGTTGGAGCTGAGGATGTGGAATGGTTCCTTCCAGAGATGGTATAGCCATGCTTTAAGTCTTGTGTGGAATGGTTACATTATGATAAACAGGAAAATATTTTAAAAATTACCTAGGAAGGTCTGTGTAGATCTCAAAAAGCTAAGAAGTGGAATGTAGTGTTTATTAAAACATTTATTGTTTTTGCTGCTCAGTTGTAGTCCCTCTTTGTGGATTGACCCCCAATTTTCCCTTAGAGAACCATTTTCCCCACTATGAATGGGTTTGGATGGGGGACTGCAGCGATTAGCTCTAGGACAGCACATGTGACCCTCAATCTGTTCCATTAGCGATCAGGTCAGTAATGCACACATAGGCCAGTATAGGCACCCCAGGACCTATGCTCAGCTGGCAGAACAGGAGCCTGTGGAGCTGCTTATGGCCATTTCTGACCTCTTTTTGGGAGAGAAGAAAAAATTCCTGCTCATATCACTTGAATAGCTATATTTAGATGCACCTGAAACTTCCACCCAGGACTTGTCAGTTACATGGAGCAATATATTTTTTCGTAGCTTAAAACATTTGAGTCAGTTGCTGGTCTTCTGTAAGAAGACTCAAGGTGACCACAATGACCCATAGTGTCAAAAACAAATCCTAGGGCCAGGGATTTAGCTCAGTGGTTCCGGCGCCTGCCTCGCAACGCAAGGACCTGAGTTCGATCTCCGGTACCAAAAAATAAAAAATAAATAAAAATAAAAATAAAAACAAATCCTAGACTTTCCCTCATCCACTCCTTTCAGCATCCCTGTTTCCTTCAGCAGTGCCACTGTTCTCCCAGCCATACCAGTGGCTATCTTGATTCTTCTCTCTCTCTGCTAACCATAAAGAGCTATTGGCTTTTCTTTGGAATGCTTTTAACACACTTTATTATTGTTATTTTTTTGCAGTACTAGGGATTGGATAACCTAGGGCCTTTACACTGAGCTATATCCCCAGTCTACCTCCTCCACAAAATTTTTTTTTTTTTTGGTCGTGAGGATCAAACTTGGAATCCTGCACTTTTGAGGCAGGCGGTGGAACCACTGAGCTAAATCCCCGGCCCTACTTGGATTTCTTTAATTATCATGGTTGGACATTTTTCTTTACACTTGTCAGTCATTATATCTCTTTGGTGACTTGCCTATGTACTATTTTGTTCATTTTTATACTGAACATTCACATTAACTTATTGATTTGCAAAGGTTTTTTATAATATTGATCCTTACTCATTTATATACTGCCAATATTTTCTCAAGTACGTTGATTGGCTTTTACTTTTGTTTATGGTTTTTATTGATATGCTAAAGTTTTAAGATATGATTTAGTAAAAATCTTTATGATTTCTGATTTTGTCATGCTTAGGAAGTCTGTCACTATCCTAAGATTACATATAGATACATTTGTTTTTGCTATCTGTGACTTCATTTTTTAAAATTCCAGATTTGAAAAAAAACTAGTACTTCAAACAAATAATCATAAACTGAAAAGGACTTGGTAGCACACAAACACTTCAGGATATATGAGTTTCTTTTTTACATTTGGATTTTTAAGCCATGTAGAAATTTCTGGTGTGCATGGTGAGATAGGGATTCAAAACAAATAAGTTTTCATTATGGACATTTTCAAATATACTAAAAAATGGAATGTTGTGATGATCCCTATGAACCCATCTTTTAGATTCAACAATTAATAACTCACGGCCAATTCCACCCACACCGTGTGGCACTGGGGATCGAACTCTAGGTTTAATGCATGATAGGCAAGTACTCTACCAGTGAGCTACATTCCCAGCCCTTTTTATATATTTATTTTAAAATTTTGAGACAGAGTCTCATTAAGTTGCCCAGGCTGCCCTCAAGTTTGTAACCCCCCGCCTCAGCCTCTGAAGAAGCTGGCATCCAGGTGTGGGCCACCACACTCAGCTTCGTGGATAATTTTGTTTCATCGGCACATTGCTCTTCTTCTTTGTACTTGCCCCATTGGTGACACTTGGCTAATTTTTCGAAAATCCTAAGTATATTGCACAAATACCTTAGACTTAACTTTCTTTTTTATTTTATTTTATTAAAAATATTTTTTTTTCGGTACCCAGGATAGAACTCAGGACCTTGCACTTGCGAGGCAGGTGCAGCACCCCTGAGCTAAATCCCTGGCCCTTAACTTTCTTTTTTGGTTTTGTTTTGTTTTTTGGGACCAGGGATCGAATTCCGGTCCTTAAGCTTGTGGGGCAGGCAGCAGAACCACTGAGCTAAATCCCCGGCCCCTTAACTTTACTTATTTATTTATTTATTTTTGGTACCGAGGATCGAACTGGGGTCCTTGCGCTTGCGCAGCAGGTGGCGAAACCACTGAGCTAAATCCCCGGCCCAACCTTTTTTTTTTTAAAATAAAAATAAATAGTTGGTAATTGCTCCAATCTCATTATACTTTGGGTATATTAAAATCCAAAAGCAGCCTTGGGAAGTTAAGCCAGAAGATGGTGCTCTGAAAATACCAACAAAATAAAACATTCCTTTGGAAAAGTGGGTGGGGGGGACAATTTTAATTATGACAGCGCTATCAGGTACAATTCTTGGCCTAAATGCTTAAAAATCCAAATGAACTAAATGCTTTCCTAGGAAAATATAAATTATCAAAATTGACTCAAGAATAGAAAACCTGAACAGACTAGTAACTATAGACAAAACTGATGAAGTTGGCAGAGTGACCACAGATATTAGTTCAGTGTACACACACACACAGCTGTTCAAGAACAAGGTTATCCTGTAATATATAGTCAGCCTGGTGTCAGGGCGATGTGCCTGTCCTTCTTGACTAAGTGCTAAACAGGTCTTTCCTGTGGGTGGTATCTTTCAGGGCCATAGAAACACCCAACCTTCTTCCTCCTCACTAGGTATGATGAAGACACACAGTCAAATAAGATCTAGTCTTTGCCTTCAAGTAACCTATGATTTCCTGGGGCAGACTGATGTATTAGACAATGTGGTCATGAGACAAACATTATGCAAGTAGCTGGCACAGGATTCTACACTTAACTTAGCTCAAGGAACTGAATGACTGAGAACCCCCAGAGGTGGTAGAATCTAAGTTGACTTTTGAAGAACAAAGTAGAACTGCCAGGTGAAGAGTGGCAACTACAAGGACCAGGAAGAGAACAAAAGCATTCCAAGCCAATGAAGTAGGATGTACAAAGACAATGAAAAGAGTAGGATGTACAAAGACAAAGAAAATGAGAGAGTATGCCTCCCTTCCTTAGAGAACTAAGATGTATGGTCCATGAGGGTAGAGACATATGTCTCAATCTCTGCTATTTTCCTAACCATGTATAAAGTGCCTGGAATGGGAGAGCTGCTCAATAACTGTGAAAAACAAATGGATGGCAAGAATTTGACCAGACTTCGACTTTAGAGGATGAAATAGAGAATGCCAAGGTCAGGAAGAGTTGTTGGAACATTAGAAGTAGAAATACTTTACTTGGGCCAGGGATTTAGCAAGGTTGTTTCACCGCCTGCTGTGAAAGTGCAAGGACCCGAGTTTGATCTCCGGTACCAAAAAAAAAAAAAAAAAAAAGAAAAGAAAAGAAAAGAAATACTTTACTTTTATTGTTATAAAATTTTTGATGTTGGGGATTGAACCCAGGACCTTGTGCATGATGCTAAATATGTGCTACAGTAAGTTATAGTAAGTTACACTGCCAGCCCTAGAAGTGGAAATTAAACAAGGTAGCAAGAGTGTGAATGGAGAGAAAGATGGATGTGGAGGGAACTAAGGAAGGAAAGTTTTGAAGGCCTGATGACAGAATGACTATGGCAAGAGGAAAAGGGAGAATCAAGGATGAATCTCAGGCCTCAGGTTTTTTCCCCCAGATTTGAGTTTTGAACCACTGGGTAGATGGAGATGTGGCTCAGTAAGAAGGGAAATGGAAGAGGACAGGTCAGGTTTTGGGGGAGATATCACAAGTTTGGTTATGGATTCCATGAGTCTGAGGTTCCAATGGGCCTTGGAAGTAAAGCTATTTGGTACAGGCTGGGCAACACAGAGCCTAAAATACAGTTTTGGCAACTTAATCATAAAAATGACAGTGGATGAGCAGGGCCAGGGAGAAGTGCAGAGAGAAGACAGCAGGGAGAGAAGATGGATCCTCAGGGAGGAAGGGAGGGAGGGAGGGTGGGAGAGAGCAAGAGAGAGAGAGAGAGAGCATGAGAGAATGAAGAAATTCCTCACCACTGATAGCAGACCTGGAAATTCTGACAGGAACCTTAGGGAGAGAAGATGTGAGGGAGGGAAGGGGTGGGCAACAGTGGAATAATGCTGACAACTCCTGTAAGAGAAGAAGTGGGACAGGCCCACTGGTGACTGTCAAGAAGGCTTCTTTAAGGAACCTGGCTGATGTGGGTTGAGAAGTGAGGTAAGGCAATGAGTGGACACAAAAGCTCCACTGTGAAGGGGAGGAGGCAGCACAGGAGAATCTAGAAGCATTTTTAAGGTAAGAGATGTGTTGGGCATGATAGCCCACATTTGTAATGCCAGCTACTCAGAAGGCTGAGGCAAGAGGATTGCCAAGTTCAAGGCCAGCATCAGCAACTTAGTGAGATCCTGTCTGAAAAATGAAAATAAAAAGAGCTGGCACTCCTTGGGTTTGATTCCCAGTACAAAAAGTAAAGAAAAAGAAAAAGAGAGAGAGAGAGAGGGAGACCTGAACATATTTAAATCCTTCTTAGATACAACCTAATTCTATTCTATACTATCACTTGCACTGGTCTAAGGCACAAATGACTCAATGCCTTAGACCTGAAACTGATAGTAATTCTTTTTTTTTTAAAGTGCTTTTAGAAGCAGCCAGTAAAGAGGCAGAGAATTAAAAAGAGCGCTTTTTAAATGTTGGCAGCTCAAAGCTCAATATAGCTAATAACGAACTCACAATACTACAGTACACATCCTTAAACTTGCTTCATATGTTTTTCCATTGCAACCAACAGCTCATCTACTCAGCACCCTGGAGAGCGACCCCATCTTGTGTCTCAAAGTCAAATCTCATCAATCGTTATTGACCACACTATCTTCTAAATATATGACTCTACTTCTTCCTTTTCCTGTAGCCAGTATCCAAGTTCAGACCCATATCTTCTTCCATCTAGACCACTTATAGACTTCATTCTATCTATCTGTCTCCACCTGGGATCTCCAGTCTTCCAGTGTCGAATTCTCAGGGCTTCCAAAGTTTTTTTGCCAGTATCAATCCAATCATGTTGCTTTTACTCTAAAACAATCTCTGAAGGGTAGCCATGTTTAGAGAAGTAAAATCCACCTGCCAAGCTTTGGTAGCTCTCCTTTCCTCCCTCAATGAGCCCTGTGCGGCTTTTTTGCTCTACCTTAGGTGCCATCCAATCTCCAAGTCTAGGCTCATGGTGGTCCCTTTTCCTGGGACTCCCTACTCCAATTGGTGAATTCTGCAGGTCCAGCTCAAATGCCACCTTTTCCATAAATCCTTCCCTGATCCCCTCATCCAGTTCCAATCACATCACAGCATGAGTCACTCCTTACCATAGCTCTTCAAGGATAACACATAGGGCAGGAATATTAGGTTCCTTCCTACATATACACTGGAGGCACGGACAATGCAACTGATTTGTTCTCACACACAGTAGATAGACATCAGTATGTTTCTTAGAGGAATCACACTGAATAACAGACAAACTGATTGATTTCATGTAACTAAGCACATTCTGCTACTCATCATCATGGAAGTGGATGAAGTGGTTACAATTAAGTGAGTCCCAGAATCATCCTGGATAACAGGTGCTTTCCTATCTTTGCTAGTGACTTACTGGGAGGTCAGAATGTTTGTCTCCTCAACACTATGACTCATTCTAGCTGAGCTCCATGGTCTAGAGCTTGTCTGCTTCATTCTGTCTTATCTACCCAGCAAAAAATGTCAAGCACAGGCCCATACTAGACAATGGATATATAAAAACAAATGACAGTTGTGCCCCGAGGGTACTTGCAGCCTAATAATCAAAGCAGTGGACATTTATCTCATAATTATCATGGTCAGATACCATGCTACTCATTTTGTCCTCACAACAGTAGTGCCAAGTAGGTGGGATTTTTTCCATGCTAGGATGAGGAAACTTGGGCTCAGAGTGCCCTAAGCACTTGTTCAAAACCAGTGAGGACTATAGCAGATTGTTGCTTTGGGGTCCTCCAGGAAGCCATGCCTCTCAGTATTCTTGCCTTATGTGGCCCCCTGTCACACTGAGTCAGGGCTTGGCCATGTGCCTTTCTTTGGCCAGAGGGACACTAGCAAGCCTGATGCAGGCACAAGCTTGGTAAGCAGTAGAATTTGTCCTCTTAGGATAGTCCCTTTTGGGATCCTGCTGCCAAGAGAAACTCAGGCTAAACTACTAAATGAACAGAGGCTATGTGTAAAGAAACCTAGAGGATGAAAAGCCACTTTGATGTTCAACTTCTGCCAGTCTCCTAGCTGAATGCAGCTGTGTGAGAAATTCCAAGTGGGACCAGCAGAGTCCATAGCAACAGTCATGGCCAATCTATAGACCATGAGAAATACAGTAATAAGTCATTGTTGTTCAAAGTCTCTAAATTCTGTATTGGTTTATTACATATCAGTGAATGCCTGAAACCATGACTAGAATTTGAATCCAGCACTACCTGACTATGCTCTTAGTCTCAGCACTATGTTCCTTCTGGCTAGGAGTAGAATATCATACCAACCCTGAATTATTCACAGATGAGCCCACAGTAGTACTCAATGAATCTGTTGAATGAATAAATCTTAATCAGAGAGGCAGAAAGGTCTAGGGAATGAAAAAGCAGGATAGCAGTCACCTTTCAACAATGGTCACCTCCTTCTCATTATAAATATTCCTAAACAAAATCAAGCTAGGCATTCTTAGATCTAAAAACAACTGTGAATTATTTCCCCCCTTCCTTCCTCTCTCTCCCTCAGTGTCTCCCTCTCTCTTTCTTTCCCTCTCAAATTTAGATAGGTAAAATTTTGAAGTTTGTAGTTCGTTTTTGGATGGTTCCCACCTCATGCTCAAATCTGGCCCCAGCTTCCCACCATGACCGCAGGTCATTCTCTCCCTCCCACTTAGCCTCCAGGGCCCAACTGCTTTCTCCCTCTTTCCATATAAAATCCACATGCAGGAAAGGAACAGAAAAGGCAGAAATTACAAAAATAGGGGAGGAGGGTTTGGATGTTATTACATGGATTTAGAAGCCAAAGAAATGAAGCTCTAGGTGCTTTGAGGAGGGAGCTGCCAGCAGGTGGAGGTATTCTAAGGATGGGGAGGCAGCTGGAGGTATCTATACTCCCATTATGCCCATGTGGTTGGAGAATAAAAAAATGCCCCTGACTCTAAATCCCTCTGACCTCCTAGAAACCCTGGGCCCTGGCCCTGTGGTTGTGGCCCCAACACTTGTACCTGCTGAACAGTCATTCCAGCCTGGTGAGGACCTACAAGGGCCAAAGCAGCCAGTCCTCTGCTTTCTGGTAGTCCTGACTCTGCCTTTTGCTTTCTAAGCTCTCCCTCTCCTGCTCCAGCAAACATGCACACACCTCCCAAGGTCACACACACAGGCTCCAGCACCCGGATCCCACAATCAGAAAACCATCTAGGTCCCTTGCTGCAAACTCAACCTAAGGGAAAGAGAGCAGGCCCCACGCAGTACTAAAAGGCAGGCTTCAGGCGGCACAAGCATGGTCTGTCTGTCTGTCTGACACACACACAGATACATACACACACACGCAAAGCAATGCAGTGGGGCCCACACATCCAGAGACACTGTGGGCACAGTCACCCTCACAGGCACCAGGGTGTGAGGAGCCAAAAACATGCGTGCACACACATGCACACCTCGAGTATCACACGTGCACACCGGCACGTACGGACACCCGCACAGGTGTCCAGCCAGGCCTCAGCACCAAGCCCTTCCCACCCGCTCCCTCAGGGCTGGGATTTGGGGGGGCTCTCCCTCCTTCGTCCCACTGTCGCCGGCTCTCCAAGGTCCAGTGGCCCAGTGGGGTTCTGGAGCCCGCCCCCACCCACCCCCAAACAGGCTCTGGGAGCTACAGGCTAGAGGGGGGAGGGGAAGCCTGGTCTCAAACCGTTCTGATTTCAATTCCTTAAATTAACCCCTTCCAGCCTCTGGCCGGGCCTGCCCAGAATCCCTCTGGGCTGGGAGGCCTCCCCGGCCTCCGGAGAGCAGAGGGGAGAAGGAGGGGGAAAAGGAAGCAGCGGCCGGGGTCCTCCCCGCCTCGCCTCTCTGGGAGCGGTCCGCAGCCCTCCGCGACTCGCCCTTACCTCCTCCACCCCGCAGTGGGGCCAGGCACCGGGGCCTGGGTTGGGGGCCTGGGTGGGGGTGCAGAGGCAGAGGCAGCCCCCGAGTGCCGGGTCGAGACGCAGGGCCGCCTCGGGGCCTCAAACCGCGTTCCCCTCCGCAGCCTCGGGTGGCCGCGGCTAGCGCCCCCGCCTCCTCTTCGGGTTGGGGCGGCCGAGCCTTCCAGCCAGTCGCAGCGGGAGGGGCGCGCTAACCGGGTGGGGGAAGGATGGAGGAGGAGGGGAGGAGGAAGGGGGCGCGCGGCTGGAGGACAGTCAGGGAAGGGGGAGGGCGGCAGCGCGGAGGTGGGGCGGAGTCGGCCCCTCCTCCTGGGCGGGCTCTCTGGCGAGCTGGGGGAGCGGCAGAGGCGGCCAGAAGCGGCTGCGCCGGGACCCCACGTTTTCCGCGGAAGGTGGCTTCTGTGGGGGAGGGGTCCGCGGCGCCGCCCTGAGGGTGCAGAGACCGCTCGTGCCGCGCCACTCCCGGGCACCAATTTTCCTGCCTCCGGGAACTACCCAGTGCACTCACTTCTCTGCCCCTCGCATCTCCAGCTGTGGCGTCTGCTGCCCACCTTCAATCAGGGTCTCTTCGCCCTTAACCTTACCACTCCGCTTGGGCCTGCCCTCGCCTGATCTGAAGTCTACAGAACCGCCCACCTCAGGATTTGACCGAAAAGGGGATGGGAAATGCGCCCTGATCCTCAAGCGGCCTCTTGAGCAGCGTGCCTGGGTCGTAGGCTAGACGACCTCCGGTCAGACGAAGTCTTCCCAGAGTCCTCTTGGGACAATCCCCTCTTGGCGGCGTTCACGGCTGGGTTAGGTCCCGCCATATATTCGGACTCAATCCTACACTTCAGGTGTTGCCTAAAACATGTGTCCTCGTGTCACAAATACCCTTCTGGACACAGAAGGAGGAGCAATGCAGGGAACATGGCCCTACTACCCTCCCAGCTAAACCCACCACTTGACTAGGATAGAAACCAAACTTCATAGGACTGGAGCACGTACGGTGCCGCCACCCTTAGCTTAAGGCTATTCAGCTGGTGAGGCAGAAACAATCTGGCTGTCCTAGGCTTGGAGGAAGTCATCAGGGCTGGAATGGGGCCTGAAAAGATACAAGGGTTGGGAGCTACAAAGACCAGAGCAGAGCTGAGCCTTGGATGAGGAAAAGAAGGGATGGTATTTCTACAGAAGGGTAATGCATAGGCAGAGCCACACACAAGGCCTTGAGGGGCAGTCGAACTGCCGAAGAGCAGAAATGCAACTTAGTGCCAGGATTCTCCAGTAAACTGGAGGCTGTTGAACACTTCTCCTGACCCCATCCTGCTCCTGTGAAGGACGGAGGCATTAGGTCATTCCATATCAAGAAGGATAACCTGCAGACTTGTCAGACAGCACCTGGATGCTGTGCAGTGGCCTATCAGGTCAAGCTTCCCATCTTCTCTTCCTTCCTGTAGCTCCGGAATTTTGTTCCTTCTCCAAGAAGTCTTCTTAAATTAAGCAAATGAGAAATCACTTCTCCTGAAACTTAAGTGATAACTTCTATTAACCAAGCATCATGGTTAATCATTTTATGCATATCATTTAATCTTCCTAATAAACCTGTCAAATTAGACATTATTATCCCCACTTTGCAGATGGAGAAGCTAAATCCCAGAGCTCAACAAATGGCATGCTGAGGATTTGAACACAAGTCTGTGCTCAACCACAGCATCTTCCTGTCATACCTTTGCTATACTGTAATGAACTGTCTCCTGTCAAAATGCAGATTCCTGGCCAGGCATTTAGCTCAGTGGTTCTGCCGCCTGCCTCACAAGCACAAGGATCCGAGTTTGATGCCCGGTACCAACAATAACAACAAAAAAATGCAGATTCCCTAAATCCACCTGCTTTTGCAGATAGCCAAAAGTCTTGGCTTCACCTTTGTTTTTTTGGTCAGGTCCTTGAGCTTGCAGGGTCAGGCGGTGGCACCACTGAGCTGAGCTGAATCCCCAGCCCTGGTTTCACCTTTGTTGTTGTGATATTTGTCCTCAATGCTTCCTGTGAATGTACAGAAGCAATTTGGGGCAGGCTGTATATGTGTATGTGTGTATGTGCATGCATGCATACACATACATATGCAGGTATATACTTGTGAATAAGCATGTGTACAAGGAAGCATGTGTGTGTGCATGTATGCATGCCTGAGTGTGCATGTATTTGTATACGTGGGCACATGCATATGTATTTGTACATATGTTCCTGGGAATATATATGTAGGTGTGCATGTGTGCATGTGCATATGTGTGACAATGCTACATTTCATAGACAACAGTTCCTGCTTGGTTGTTATGGGAACCACAGTTCTAAAAATGTTAAACTGAATCCCACTCCATGTAGGCCAAAGAAAAACTGAAAGAGGAGAGAGAGAGAAAGAGAGACAGAGAGAGAGAGAGAGAGAGAGAGAGAGAGAGGCTCTGACTCTCAGTGACAGGCACATCACATCTGCATATCTGGGGTCCCAGAGCTGAGGCAGAGAATAGCGGGCTTAGCAAGAATTAGACAAGCCTGGACTAACTATAGAGGTATGGTCCCACTCATGGGGCCCCATAGTTGGATCAGCCCCCATTCTGCATCTTCTCTTTTCTGGCACCATGCTCTCTAGCCATGTTCTTTCTCTTCTTCCCCTTCTCCTTTTGAGGCTTTTTTTTTGGGGGGGGGTATCAACTAATCAGCACAACAGTTAAGTGCTTAAAATGTGCTGGGAAGTAGGCCTGGTGATATGGGAATCATAAATGTGGCTCAAAACAAGCTGAAGGTCCAGGGATTTAGCTCAGAGGCACTGTGCCTACCTGGCAAGTGAAAGGTTCTGAGTTCGATTCCTGGTACTGGAAAAAAACCCAGCTCAAAGATGGGAGCATTTGGATAATAGGTGGGGAAAGAAGAGAGGGCAAAAAATAAAGGGAGAGATGGTAGAGGAGGTTGGAAGATGAATTTGAATCATATATGGAGGACTGTAACTGCAAGGGTGTATATGTTTTGTAGGAAGGCGGAAGCCTTGGTCAGTTGGGAATAAATCACTATTGTGCTCAATGAAGGGTACTTTAAGGAATTTTCATCATTAGTGTTGTGTCATCACAAAATATGGTAAATATTTAAGTAGGAATAAAATTTATTACAATAAAAGACACATTGCCATGAATTTCCCTCAAAGTACTCTCCTTTGCTTTGAACACATGCATCCCATTGTTCTTGCCACTTTCTGGAGCAGTTCTGGATATCTGATTTTGTGTCTTTATTCAAAACATTTATGAAAATTTCTGTCACATAAAAACATTACAGTGTGTCCTTATCCACCTTATCTGGGACCGTGTGACATCTGGCTCTTCTCCAAAGTTAAAATGACCATGAAATGTAAATGTTTTGAATCAATGCAGGACATCACGACACCTATGACAGTACAACTAAAAATATTCACAAAAGAGGACTTCCAGAACTACTTCAGAAAGTGGCAAAAATGATAGGATAAGGGTGTTCAAAATGAGTTTCTTCATGGAAAATGGAAAAGTGCCTTTTACTGTAATAAATTTTTAAAAATTTAAATACACATTTTTAAATATCATATCTCATATATGCACTGATCTTGAAACCGGGAGGCTCAGGTTCAAGGTCCACTATAGTCTCTTCCTGTGTGCCCTTAAGAACATTCCCAAACCTTTTGAGCCTCACTATTCTCTTCTATACAGTGAGGGTGTAGATAAAACATTCTTTTTTCTTTTTGGTACTGGGGATCAAACTCAAGACCTTGTGTTTGTAAGGCAGGCAGCAGCAGCACTGAGCTAAATCCCCGGCCCAGGATGAAACATTCTTACAAGCTCCATCCAATTATAATATTATGTTATTATCATAGCCAAGGTGTGTGTGTATCTGGAAGTGATGGTACAGACCAGCGGTGATGAACCTATGGCACGCATGCTGCAGCAGGCTGTTTGTATCACTGGAAGCTCTAAAAGATTCGCCATCACTGGTGTAGACTGAGGTGAGCAACAGGCACATAGAAGATAAATGTGGGAAATATTCTAGTAATGGAATCACCATCTTTTGGCTTCCATTTTCAGCAAAACTATCAACTGGATAACTCAAAGACTTGCTACAGAATATGTGCACTGCTTCACAAAATGCTTAGTTGAGTTTGCTAGAAAGGAAATAAAATCTATATGAACTTTAAAAAAGGGAAATGAGAACAAGAAATGTAAGCACAAGGTGTGTTGAGACAACCCATGAAGGGATGGAAGAGTCTACTGCTTGTCTGTCCTAACCTGGTCCCTTGATGAAGTAGGATGAACTGCCTCTGAAAAATTGTTATCTAAAATGGTAGTAGGCACCCATGGAGAGATGGTCTGACTTAAAAGTCATTTAGGTAAGGGTTATGGTAGAAAAACTAGCAATGAATATGCTCTCTAAGGACAAAGTTGAAATAGGAAAGAAAAGAATTAAAAACTGAGTTTGGAGAGATGCTCACATTTTGAGGACCAGATGAAAAAGAGGCTCCCAATTCTCTTTGGGTCCTGGACTTGGGTTGATTTTCTGATTGACTTTATTCTCTCCATCTCTGGCCCAATAGTCTCTTCCTTCAAGATCCCTAGGGAAAGCTTCAGTAAATGGGGACACAGGAAGGACTTCTTGATCCAGGCTGGGCTCTGATACCAGGACTACTGCTAAGTCACTTCTTCAAAGTTCCATTTTCTCATCAGAATACTAGGCCTAATATCAGGACAAGACGGGACATAACAGCATTTGATGGAGTACAGCTGGAGGGGTAAGGGTAGTGGTCAGAGGTCAGATACCCACAGGCTATCTGCACCTTTTCTTGTCTTAGGTTGTGTGGTCTGGGACCAAGTGCTTAAAATATAGGCCTTTATGCTATTTCTTATCCTACAGCACATGGAAAGCAAGGTCAGGTAGTCCATGCCTATAAGTGAATGGCCTAGTCATTTAAGTAGTTAGACAATGGGAGTCACCATTATCTTGTTCTCTGGAATCTACCACTTACCTATCACATGTCTGGCAACCCATCTTTTGAGCCACTCCATGGGTTACATGTTGACTCCTGCAAGCTACTCTTCTAAAATGCTAATTCCCCTAGAAAAGGTAACACAAAATTCTCTATCACAAGTTAGCTTATTAGATATGATACTTAGCCTTGTGAAAGCACTTAATACCTGGGGAGAAAAAAAGGAGGGAATTCTCTGAATGGATTAGTTTCTGGTCAAGTGGACTGCGGGAAGGTGAGTGTATGTGAGAGCAGAGGGATGAAGAGTCAAGAGGACAGTTGGGTGTGGTGGTGCACACCAGTAATTCCAGCACTCTAGGAACCTGAGACAGGAGGATCACAAGTTCAAGCCCAGCACGGGCAATTTATCAACTTAGTGAAACCCAGTCTCAAAACTGAAAAGTAAAAAATAAAGTAAAATAAATAAAAAGGCTGAGTATGCAGCTCAGTGTGAAGATCCTTGGTTCAATTCCCAGTGCTGGGGAGGTGGAGGGAGGCAGAGGATCAGAGGGTGGGTTGATCTAGCCTCACAGAGCTGTGGGCTCTCCATTAAAGAACAGCTCAGCTCAGAAGGGGAAAGAATGTTACACACAGGCCCTCTCCCTGCTTTAGCAGACTGGAGTCACCAGGAAGGGAAAATAGGTGCATGGAATGCCCAAAGTGGGGGCAAAAACGGTAAAAGCTTTGGGGAGAGAGTTCACAGAGGAAGAGGGAGGCCCACCTTCCCCATTACAGGATCATACTTTCCTCACCATTTTCCTGGTCACCCTTTCCCCAAACCATGAAGGGATCACTTGGAAGGAAAGCTTGGGAAAGGATGACTGCAAATGCTGGCTGGATGGCAAGTGGGCTGCTGCTTCCTGGAGAAGATCTGTGAGCTTTTGGCAGGATCTACTCCTTGGTAGACTCAGAAGTGGTCCAGCTGAATGCTGAGACCCTTTTGGCCCTCACAGCATGTGACTCTTGAACAGATGCACAGGGAGTGTGACTCTGAACACTGGGTATTCACAAACAACGCTGAACACTAGCCTTTTGCTGCTGTCACTATTGCCTAGGGCTCCCTCTAGTTGCCGAACCTGTTTCCATCTTTCTAGAAGGAAGCCTCTACAAAGAGTTGTATTAAGCTCAGACACCTCCATTCTGGGGTCAGAAAATGAGCATTGGTTTTGGAGTTAGAAATGTTTGATCCTGTTTCTAGCTGGGTTACCCAGAAATTTACCTACACTGCTTCTTCATCATTGAAATGGGGTTTATGCTGCTTCACTTGAGTGAGGCTTGAGGAGGATGATACAAGCACAATATTTAACACCTACAGCTTTCAATCGCTTTCTAGTTCCAGAACCAACTCTAGCCCTTAGGTTAGTTGTGATTAAATTCATTCATTAGTTCAACACACATTTTTTGAATGCCTACTACATGTCACTGCATTGTAGGTGTGCTTGACAGGACATGTGGAATGTGTTCAAGGCTTGTACCTCATAAGCATGGGGAACTACTCTGTTTTCTGACACATACTTTCCTAGGTCAGGGGTTGAGGGAAGGGTCAGGAGTTTACATGGCAGATTCATTAAGCTTTTAGCACAACTTTAATTGCAAAAATAAACAGTTTTGTCAACTGCTTAAGAGTAGCGTCTGCTTACAAAAATTAACAACAAAAAGGACATAACCCCAAAGCAAAACGTTACATCCAATGGCTGCTGGAAACACATTGCTGTACAAAGTCCCGCGCGAGACCGGCTCAGCGCAGCCCCACCCTATCTCTGGGGGGTTATACAGGGGGCTGTGGGGCGCGTGCCAGTTACAAAAGACTGTCTTGAGTCCCAAGGAAGGGTCTACTCAGTGGGTGGCCTGAGAGGACTTTCCCCAAAGCTCGGCGGACAAGGAGACAGCTCCAGGACTACGGGAGCCATCCACGCATCTGGTGCTGAACGGGGCGTGTTCGGCGGGAGTTTAAAGGGAACTGGAAACAGGACAAGAGGCCGGCCCCGGGGCGTGCGAGGGAAAATTGGGAAGAGCGTGTGTGTGTGCGTGTGTGTGTGTGTGCGTGTGCGTGTGCGTGTGTGTGAGGTCAGATCTTGTGCGCAGCAGGTGGCGGCGCCCCAACCTCCAAACTCGGCTCCTGATTACATTGCAGCAAAGGAAAGACCCAGCGAGTAAAAGCCGAGGCCCTTGAGCCGCTCTTCGGCGCGCGCCTTCTGCTTAAGGTGCACCTTGCTGTGTCGTTTCTTCTCGTCGCTGCGCGCGAAGCGACGGCCACACACGTCGCAGGCAAAAGGCTTCTCGCCGGTGTGGGTGCGCACGTGAGTGGTGAGGTGGTCGCTGCGGCTGAAGTTGCGGAGGCAGATGCGGCACTGGAAGGGCTTGTGGCCAGTGTGGATACGCAGGTGGCGATTGAGCTCGTCGGAGCGCGCAAAGCTCCGTACACAGCTCTCCACCGGGCAAGCAAAAGCCTTGGCGTGAGGCCGCGGGCAGAAGCAGCGTGCGCTGCACTTGCCGCCCCGGCGCCCCTTGCGCCGCGCCTTGGCTTGGGAGAAAGAGGCTGAGGGCGGCGGCCCAGGCGGTGCAGCCACGCCACTGCTCCCGGATATTTCGGCCACGAGAGGTTTTGGGAAGTCCGTGCTGGCGACCCTGCGAATGCCTAGCGGGGAAAGCTGAGGCTGCGTACCAGCCAGAAAATCTCCACCGTCGCCGCTACTCCCTCCCTCCCCGCTAGGAGGGGTCAAGAGCCCCGGGAGGCCCTCGGCCCCTAAGTCACCAGGAGCCAGCGAGAAGGCGTCGTAGGCCCCAGTGGGGTAGAGTCTGTTGGTTGGGCCGGCCGGCAACTCAGCAGGGCAGCTGATGGACAGCAGGTCTTCAATCTTGGTTTCTATTGAGGGGAAACGAGCCTCGGGGGCGGCCTGGTAGCTTCCCTGTGACCCACAGTTTCCTGGGGCACCAACAGAAAGCAGCTCCCAGGGTGCGTAGGGACCTTTGAAGACGGAGGCAGCGTCCAGCGCTGGAGAGACTGGAGGGGCCCGAAGGCCGGGCTTGACGTCGGGTGGAGAGAGCTGGGGCTCATACACGCACTGCGAGGGGGCGCCAGCCGCAGGCGAAGCCTCCCAAAACGCCTCTGAGAAGGTGGCCGCGCTCAGATCCTGGGAGTAAAGGTCCGGCGGACCCGAGAGCAAGGCGTCGGGGCCCGCGGGAAACGGGGCATCCAGCGGGGATCTGGAAGCTGTCGCCTCAGGGCTGGGGAAGGGTGCCAGGCCTAGGATGCCCGACATGAGGTTAAAGAGTGCCTCTGGGTCGTGCGGGTGTTCCGGTACTGCCTGAATGAAGAAGCTACCGCTGTAGCTGAGGCCCGGAGGGGGCGTGGGCGCAGGACCCTCGAGGAAGCAGGAGTCGGCTAACTCCCCCCCGGTGCCGCAGCTGCTCAAAGCCCAGCTCAAGAAGTCGCCTGCTGAAGGAGGAGCAGGAATCAGCTCTGGGCACATTAAAGGGCTTCTCTCTGAGTCTGCAGTCCCTACCCAAGAAGCCGCTGGGGCTCACGGAGACATGCAAAGTGCCTTTTGCATATTTTGCTCCAGCAGGGGCCAGCATAGGCCCCAGGACGTACACACAAACATGCACAGGCAAAAAAGGGTGCCCTAATGAACGCAGAGGTTCCGGCGGGGGCGCTGGCGGCCTGGGGGTGGTGGCGGTAGTGGTGATGGTAAAGGGAGTGCGCACCCCGTGACTCCCGCGCCTGCCATATCCTCATCCCCATAGTTGCAGGGTCCCAGACCCTGTTGGTTCTCTGGAATCTTGCCCCCCCCCCCCCCCCCGCCGTCTGAGCACCCCTGGCTGCGCTCCTTACCTCCAGAATAGCCAGCGGCCGCGGGAGCGTCCCTGGCGGGCAGCCGGGGCAGTTCAGTGCAGCGTTCGACGCAACAGCCTTCGGTGGACTTGCCCTGCAGCGCGTCGGGGCCGGAAAGCTCGCCAAGGTGGAGCATGGCGCGGCGGCGGCTGCGGGGCACCGGGGGCCTCGCCCGCTGGGCCTGGGCGCGTGCAGGTTGCGGGGAGGCCGGCGGTCGGGGCGCCCCGCGGCAACGCGCAGACCCGGGCGCCCGAGCTCCTGGCTTCGAGCGCTCACCTCTTGGAAAAGGGTTTGGGGTCTGCGGCGTCCTCACTCGCCCGCGCCGGCCTCGGGCGGCGGCTCCTCGCCTCTCCAAAGCGCAGTCGGGCTCCCCCAACCAACAGCCCCCCCACTTATATAGCTGCGGCGGCGCTGGCTTCGGGCTTCCGACTCCCCGGGCCACTGCCATTTCGGGAGGCCCCGGTCCTGCCGCCGTGACGTAAATGCCCAAACATGGACACAGGATGTGTACCGGGGACTCCCGAAAAGGAAAGCTCGGCTAGTGACGTCGCCGCCGCCGCCGCCGCCGCCGCTGCGTGCGCGCGCTCCCCAAGCGTGGCGCCCCGTGCGCGCCGGGCCGCGGGCTCGCTGGGCAGGGGCTGTGCGAGGCTTCGGGCCGAACTTCCAGGGGTAGCGATGGAAACCTGGAGGTGGAGGTCTGACGGCGACAAGGTGGAACCACCAAGAGTTTTGAAATTCCTTAGTTTTCGAGTTCGAATCCGCTCTTTGCCACTTACTACATTTACTCCTTCCTAACCCGTGAATTTGCAGTGCAGGGAAACTGAGAGAACATAAAGTCCCAGGAGTACTCAGTAAGCTGTTATTTATGGGTTTTGTTCACGTCTGTTTTTCCATTTTTAAAAGTTTGTTAATTTTTTTAAGTGTGTGGGGAAGTCAGTACAAAAGTGTGTTTTTTCAAGTCACACTTTATATGCTTATTTATTTACAAAAGCATATATTACAAATTTAAAAACAAATGTCGCTGTTCAACTCACCTTCATTCCTACCTCCTGAGGTAGGCATATTTAAGGTTTGTTGGGTATTTTTTTTCAGAAAAAAAATGTATGCATAGGCAAACATGCACAGTGTTCTGCAGTATACTATTTTTTCCACTTAAAAATCTGAGAGATTCCACCGTGTCTAAACACAAAGACCTAGCTCTCTTCTAACACTGTACAGCAGTCTATTGTAATGGAGGACCATGAGTCAATAGGTCATCCATCCATGAGCATATAGGCAGTTTTCAACCTTTTGTTTTTACCAGCTTGTTAGAGTCAACATCCTCGACTACATAAGGGTGAACATACCTCTGGGATAAACTACTATGAGTGCAACTCTGGGCCAAAATATATTAAAATTTTGATAAATAGTTGGCAAATTGTTCTTCAGAGAAAGTGAGCCAATTCTTGTTCCCTGTCCAATGCTTCTGTAGACCATTTTTCTGCCTTCATATAAATGAAGAGATGTTGTTTCCAGCAACACACAGAAACTCTACAGGAAATATTTCCTTGGAATCAGTATCTGGAATAATCTGGCTGCTTCTGAGGGGGAAAAAAATCCTTAACTTTAAGGAGGCTCTGAATTTGTGTTGCAGAAGCATCAGAATCAATTCCAGCAAAGAAATCTGCTGCCTACTCTCTAGATCCCTCTGTGGTTTCTCCACTTCTTCCTGCTGTGGCTTCTTCTCCACTTCATTTTCTTATTGCCTTTAAAAATGTTATTTTATCTTAGTTCAGTAGCTCCATTCTGGAACCAACCGAGGGAAATAAGTAATAAGTAGAATGGCTTTACAGTTTTCTTCTTCTTGAAGAGCTTCAATTCTTAGGACTCTGGGTCCTAAAGGTTGAGGCGGCAGGTCTGGGGCCCCCTTTCCTTTTCTACTCTACTTGTATGGAAACAGAACCCTTTGTGGGTAGTGTGCTACTGTGGATTAGCAGTATATCGCCCAGCCTCCTCAACCTACTCTTCTTTGCAAGAGAGAGGGTCCACAAGTGCCCAAACCCCATCAAGTTCTCAGGCCTTTCACTCTTTCTCTATTAATGTAAAAATCCATTCATTCAATTTCTCAATATTCATTCATTCAGTATTCATTCTTTAAGTGCCTATTATAAACTAGATAATAGGTTTAACTTTTTCTTCTACTGGAGAAGCCCATCTCCATCCCTAGCTACCCACTCCCCCACTCCACAAGTGTATTCACAGATATGTCCCATCACATAATCACCTGCAAAACATATGCTGACACATTTATGCATATCTTCTCCTCAAGCTTGTAGATCATGCAAAGGGTTTCACAGCATATTCTTTTTCTTTTCTTTTTTTTTTTGGTATCGGGGATCGAACTCGGGTCTTTGCACTTACAAGGCAGGCAGCAGAACCACTGAGCTCAATCCCGGGCAACACAACATATTCTAATAAATGACCAGCTGTATGGTTCTATGTTAGCAGCACATATATGTGTGTGCAGGAAATGCAGAAACCCAGCACTTGTCTATAAGGATTAGAGACACAGACCACTATTTTTTTCATACTCTTATATCAGACTCAGGGTTTGATTCTAATCCAAATGCATTGCCAAGACCAGGTGAGTCCACACTAGACACATAGGGCACACATGTCTCAAATCCACTCTGGCATCTTGCTGCCTGGGAGGGAGGGGATGGGAGGATTTTTGCTGGGCTGGTATCCAGGGTTCCCCAGGTCACCCCGTCGGGCCAGATTGGCCAGCCCCAGGTTGCCCATCCCTTCTGTTGTTCTACCCTCTGCCACAGCATTCTTTCTCCTACTTAGCCATAGATAATTCTCCTAGTCCTTTGGTGAGGGGCCAGGCCATTGCTGCTCACTGCCAAGGGCTGTTGGGTTTGGTCTGTGCTAGGATAAGGGTCCAAGTCACCCTAACTGGCTCTTGTTAGAGGACAGGACTGGGGGCAGGGCTAGAGAATAGGAGTGATTAAGAGAGGAGACAGGGAAACAGTTTGCTTTGGGCATGGACTGACCCACACCTCTATCTCAGTGTGCTCTCCTTCAGTGACACATGTACACACATTTTCACACTCAGGAAGGCTGCCTCTGGAGGGCAATTTGCACCTGCAATTGGTTCCTTGAGGACAGGGATGGGGTATGATGGGGGGAGGCTGAGTATTTTAAAGCCCTTCTCAGTTCAACCCCTCTTTCCCATGACTTTTAACAGCTTAAAAAGGGATTCTGGGCCCAGATGGAATAAAGGTCTTTGGGAGGGGATGGAAGAGGGACTTAGATCCTCGAGCTCCACTTTAATCACGCTTCATATATAAAATATACAGAAAGGAAATCACATACATCGAGCCCTTGACAAATGTTCTATCACTAAAGTCTTTGGAGCAAGAAGTTGCAGATTCATTTTACAGATGAGGAAACAGATTTTAAAAAGGTTAAATGTCTTGCCCAAGGCCACACTTCCCTTTTCTGGCAGGGTTGAGCTGGGGCTAATTTACTCCATAAGATAATTCAGAAAATGATAACTCATTTTACAAAAGGATTCACTGTGAGATGGCTTTAGATGGAGGATCTTCCTATAGCTTTTCAAGCAGAATGTGACATGCAAATTCCATTTGTCCAGTGCCCATTCTTGCAAGACTTCCCTGGAGTGACTGCCATGCAGAGGACCATAGCAGGCACCTTGCTGAGGCAGTGTGTCCTTAGGAAATACTGTGGAGGTGGTATTGGTGTGTGTGTGTGTGTGTGTGTGTGTGTGTGTGTGTGTGTGGCCTTGGGGAGAATGAGAAGGAATTTCATATTTCTATGAGGACAGGTAAGGGAAGGAGAGTTTACTTTCTAGACAAGCATTGAACAAACACTTGCTGAAGAATTAATGAATGAATGAACTCATTCACCAAATGTTCATTGAGCACAGCCTTGTGCCAGGTGCTGCTCAGGCCCTTCAGATGTCACAGTGCCAAAGACTGGAAGCTCTGTATCCAGGGGATGAAGTAGGGTGGTGAGAGAAGAGGAGAACAGGAAAGGCAGCCCCCCCCCGCCCATCCCTGGGAAAGGCCTAGCCTTTGTCATGCTTCTGGTAATGCTCCTGTTCCCTCCACCATTCCCCACCTCGATCTTTCTGCTGTAAATATCATTGTGTTCAAATAATAGTGTATATATTTAAAAAGACTCCGAGAAGACAGCTGCCTGGGAGTATTAATCACGAGGAGACCAGTGCTCAGTCTCCATGGCGACTCCTGACAGAGAGCTGAAGAGCAGTTCCACGTCCTACTTCCTGGGGCCATGGAGAAGCAGGGGCATTGCATTTCTCACCCCTCTCTTTCCTCTCTACCTCTCCCCTCTTCCTCTCCTTTCTTCTTTTCTCCTACCTTCCCCATGCACTTCCTCGCTTTTCTCTAACTGAAGGATTTGTTTAAGAGCAGGGACAGAGACAGGGTGGAGCCATCAGACTGATAAAAAACAAGGCCAATGAGACTGCAGCAGAGATGAAGTTGTCTCCCACCTGTAGCCTCTGTAGCACCCAGCTTTTCTCCCAAGACCCCTTCAGTGCCCCCCAGGCTTTGATGACCACTGGGACAGAAGAAATCTGATCATCTGCTCCTGAGGCAAGAGACACACTCTCAGGGTCCTTCTCTGTCTCTTCCCTCTGTCTTGCCCATGGCCAGTCACTGGTTTGTGGTTTGGGTCACTGCTATGATTTTTAAGATCCACAAAAGTAACAGGCATATGGAAAAAAATACGCTAAAAGTTCTAATGGGAAAGTGAGAATACTTTCACAATCTTAACCCAGATATATACACTAAAGTTTCAGATTGATCCTACAGATTTTTTCATTCATATTCATTCAAAATTCATGTATTCAACAGTTGCATTATTATCTTCATTATTTACACTAATTGTATCACACTATACATTGTAACTAATGTAACTTTTGCCTTTTGTGGTTTTAAATTTTTCCATCATGATATAGATTGATCTCTTGTGTTGTGTATTTCATCATGTAGACATATTTATGTTTTTAACTCCATAGTTTCCTGATTTGTGGCTTTATAAATAATCAATCTGGCTATATATAGCCTTTTATGTATACTTGGTATACAGGAGAAGTATTAATATTTCAGTATTGTCCAGGTATGGAGAACTTCATATACACTCATCACTTTTAACAGATGTTTTTTAGTACACATTTGCAATACATAATGATTACATTCATTGTGGGGAATTGGAACATATACATAACGCATCTTAATACATTTAACTCCCTCTTGCTCTCTCTTCCCTCTTCCCTCCCAGTATTCATCTCTTAATCCTCACAATAACCTGATAAGTACTATTATCTTTATTTTACCGATTGAGGCCTGAGGTGGTTAATTTGTCTAAACTTACAATGTTAGTAAGTGATGGTGTTAACATTTGAACCAACAGTCTAGTCATAGGGTAGGTTCCAAAGGGTGGAATTTCTAGGTCAAAGGTACACATATTTAAAATTATATATATTGTCAAACCTTCCTCTAAAAAGATTTTTTCAATTCCTGGACCAACCAGAGGTATATGAAAACAAACTGGTAATCAGAAATAGGTATATAGTGATATTTCAATTTGTAATTTTAACATTAACAGTAAGAATGGGAATCTTTTCACAAGGTCTTGTATTTCCTTTCTACCACTAAGGACTTAACGCCCCACTCAGGCCTTTGCATGGGAGCGCCCTCATGCCTCCACAGTGGCTCTGAAGGTGAGGCTCTCTGGCAATGGACTGGGAAGAGGACTGGGTGTGCCCTCTATACTCTCCTTAGTTTTGTTCATTTTGTTTTGGATGTTGGGGGAGGTGGAGAGAAGGAGCGTAAGGTGGCTATAAGCCATGTGAGAAAACTTAATTCTTCCTAGGTAGCACCTAAGTTGCTTTCCCACAGTAAAAGGGAGGTGATTCTTCCATCTTCCATTCTGCATCCTTTCTTGGGCAAAGTCAACACCAAACAGAGCAGGAAAGGTGGATGATCACAGAAAAGATATGTCTAGGATGGATCCTAGGAGGATCAGAGGTAGGGGGTGGGCACAATGACTTTTCCCTGCTGCTCTCTGCTCAGCTTCCCACCATCCTTTGTATCTAAGCTTGGTCTTCCCTTTATGGGCAATACTGGATTTTGATTCTGGTAGTTTTTTGTTTCATTAAATGATGGTGTTCAGAGCATTGCAATTTATGTGTTAGAAGGTGAAGAGGAGGCTGAGGGACCTGCCTGATGTGTTTCTCCTTTGCTGGCCTTTTCCTGTTTCTCCAACCTCATCTTATTGTCTTTTTACCTTCTCTCCTCCCTTTTGATAATGGTCCCTCCCAAACTGGGGAGGACTAATTGAACTCAGGGCCATTGTACCAAGTTATATCCTCAGTCCTTTTTTATTTTAAGACAGGGTCTTGCTAAATTGGCTAGGCTTGAGATTGTCATCCTCCTGCCTCCCAGAGTTGGTAGTATCTTTAAACCTCTTTGAAGTGGATTTGTCCCTGTATTGGGATCTGACAATATGACTTTAAAACATCCAGATATCTTATCCTGGGTCCTCTGTGTATCCCTGAATCCAGTCCACCACCATCCAACTGGGCTTCTCGTTGAAAGTGATATAAATGCAGCCTTGATTTAGTTTAGAACAAGAAAAGGGGGGTGATTTATTGGCCCAAAGGAGTGCCAACCAACTTATAAGGTGGTCAGGGCCACATCTGGATCAGGAGCTGGTAGAACCAGAAGCTGAGAGTTTTCAGAATATTCTCAGCTCTACCTCTTTTCTCTCACTGATGACTGAAACTTGGCCATTAGCAGACTCTGTGTTTGATACATCTGCTGTTGTGATAAATGAATTTTCATTCTCAGTTCTAGGTAGGGAATCTCAAGAAAGACCTCTGCTCTCCTCCTTAAGGCAATTTTCTGGCTAGCAAGCAGGGTGATACACAGCTGGCAACACCACTAGGGTCTTGTGTTTGTGCTTTGAGGGTCATTTCTAGAGAAGAGGAAATCACTGTGAGCCAGAAGCCTCCCAAGAGACTTCAGCCTGGGTCCTCAAGGGCGTGAAATGGGCAGAATGTGCTCTGGCACATTCTTAAAATCAGGGACAGAAACAAAATTTCCCTCCACTTAACAGTGCCCCTGGAGCAAGTCACCTACTCCATCTGTCTGCCAGCTCCAAGGAACACTGCCCAAAATAAAAATACCTAATTAGAAATTCCTGCAATCCATAGCAAAACAACTTATTTGTTTCCTAGAATAAGCTGGAGCCACATTTGGCTTGGCAACCAGTGGGTCCCTCACATTTATGCAGGGTGCCACGTGAAGATTCCAGCTGGGACCTTATTCAGTCAGGGCACAAGAGGAGGTCCCTGGTGGTCACCTCCTGAGGCAGCAGCAAGCAGGGGCCTAGAACAGAACTGGTTTTATCAATGATGTGCAGCGGGGTTCTGGAACAGTTAGGTAGGAAATTTAAAAAATTTCAATAGGATTTCTAAGCACCACTTCCCATAGAGACCTAACCAGTGACCCCTACATTTGGTAGGGACATGTGGCCTGCAGGAGACACAGAGAATTCAGTGATAGAGTCAAGACCTCAAGCCTGAGAGTCAGCATTACCAATTCCAATTCAGCTCTGCTATTTACTTGTTCAAGTAACTTTAAGCAGATCACCAGCCCTTCCTGTGCTTGTATTTTCTCAAAAGTGAAATGGGAGAATGTTTTCTGATCTGCCTATAGCCTCAGGATTGAGTTAGAATGAACAAATTAAGTAGTTAAAGCACAAGTACTTTCTACAGCAAGGAAAGATGATGTGAGAAATAATATGTCTAATTAAGAAGTAATGGAAAGCCTTCCCACCCCAATATGTGTCTTGTGTTTTCTGAGTACTTCCTTCTGTGGGGTGGAATTGCTTACTATGACCTGAATTTCATGGTTTCTTCCAACCCTTGCTCTTATTCATTTATTAATTACTCTAAATATCAACTGAGAGCTAATATTTCAGCCTATTTATCAACTTAATACAGAAGCATGTGATGCATGTGCCAGTGGGGGGTAGACATGATGATCTAAGATCTTAGAATGAGGCAAGCAGTGGTTATCTAGTCAGGATATTCAGGGAGGACTTCTTCAAGGAACTTACATTCCCATTGAGACTGAAGGAGTGAGTAAAATTCTAGAAAATGGTTGAGTGGGGAAGATATTGTAGGCAAAGGGGACAGTATGTGCCAAGGCCAGAAGGTGAAAGGACAAAGCAGAAGAGGATACAGGATACTGAAGGCAATTCATAATCCCTGGAATATAAGGAGTGAAACAGGCTAGAAAGGAGAAGTGGGGCCTGGCTGGAGAGACGGGCAAGGGAAAGCTCATGATCATAGAGGACCTTTTAAGCATGCTTAGACTTTCTCATTAAGGCAAAAAGATGCTGTTAAAGAGGTTTAAACTGTGTAGGAGATACAGTTCTCATTTTAAGAAAGACCCGCAATTAGGAGGCTGGGCAGGTGAGAGAGGGTCCCATGTCTGAGAGAGGGTCCCATGTCTCAGCCCAAGCATGGTGGCAGCAGAAAAAGACAAGCTTCAGAGTAAATACCCATTTAGGAATTTCTTTCTTTCTTTCTTTCTTTCTTTCTTTCTTTCTTTCTTTCTTTCTTTCTTTCTTTCTTTCTTTCTTTCTTTCTTTCTTTCTTTCCTCAGTGCTGGGAATTGAACTCCAGGCCTCACAGATGCTAGGCAAGCACTCTACCACTGATCTATGTACACCCACAGTCCAGGAGCTATTCTACAATGAATATATGTGAATGATTAGTTACAGCTGGGGCATAAGGGAGAGAAAGGAATCAGGGCTGACTCTTGGGTTTGGTTTTGACAGTGGGGTAAGCATTTATTTAGATGGAGAATCAGCGGCAGCAGTAGAGCCCCCCCCCCACTACATACTGTGTTTTATTTATGGAGCTATAATTTATATACAGTAAAAGGAACAAATCTTAAATGTATGATTTGATGACTTTTTACTCAAATGAAGATAAAAAACATTTATATCTCCAGAATGTTCTCTTGTGTCCTTCTCTAGTGAATAGACAGCCCCTCTCTGAAGTAACCACTTTTCTCAATTCTAGCACTATAGATTAGTTTTGCCTATTCTTGAACTGTGCATGCATACACACGTGCACATCCATTTTCTTTGCCTACTCATCTGTTGACAGATGCTTAGGTTGATCTTATATCTTGGCTACTGGAAAAGGCTGCAATGAACATGGGGTGCAGCTATTTCTTTGACATTTAAAATTTGTTTTCCTTTGGGTTTATACTCAGAAGTGGGGTTATTAGGCATAAGATAGTTTTATTTCTTTTCACTTTTTCCAGGCAACCCCATTCTGTTTTTCATGAAGGTTGTACCAGCTAACATTCTCACCACCAGTATATAAGTTTCCTTTTCTCCACACCCATGCAATCAAAGCCATACTAACAGCCATGAGGCAGTATTGTGGTTTTGACTTGCATTTCCCTGGTACTGAACACCTTTTCATGTAATCGTTAGCCATTTGTATGTCTTCTTTTGTTTTCCTTTCTTCCCCCCAGTGCCAGGGATCAAACTCAGGACCTTGTACTTGTAAGGCAGGTGCAGCACCACTGAGCTAAATCCTTGGCCCTGTATGTCTCCTTTTGAAAAATATCTTTTCATATTCTTTGCTAATTTAAAAAATCAGGTGGTATTTTTTGTTGTTGAATTGTAGGAGTTCCTTATATATTTTGGATTTTAACCACTTAGCTATATGATCTGCAAGTATTTTCTCTCATTCCATAGGTTACCTTTTCACACTGTTGATTCTTTGCTGTGCAGAAGCTTTTTAGTTTGCTGGGATCCCACTTGTCTGTATTTGTTTTTGTTGTTTATGCTTTGGTGTCATCCAATCGTTACCCAGACCAAGGACATGAAGCTCTTCCTCTTTGTTGTCTTCTAATGGTTAAATAGTTTCAGGTCTTATTGTAAGTCTTTCATTCCTTTTGAGTTGATTTTTTTGTATATTTGTATATGGTGTGAATTAAAGTACTGACTTCATTCTTCTTTGAATGGATACCAGATTTCCCAACACTATTTACTGAAAAAAATTATCTTTTCCCAACTGTGTGCTTTTTGGCATCCCTGTTGGAAGTCAGTTGACCATAGATAGATGTATATTTATTTGTGTGCTCCCTATTCTGTTCCCTTTGTCTGTTTTTATACCAGTAGAATACTGGTTTTTTTATTACTGTGGCTACGTAATATATTTTGTTTTGAGGTCTTGGTGATTGAACTCAGGGAGTGCAGAGAACTATGTTTCCTACCCTTTTGTGTTTTACTTTTGAAACAAGGTCTTTTCCCCAGGCTGGCATTGAGCTTGCAACCGTTCTTCCTCAGCCTCTCTAATAGCTGGAATTACTGGCATGTGCTACTGTATCAGGCATTGTAATATATGTTGAGGCCTGGAAGTGTGATCCCTCTAGGTTTGTTCTTGTTCGTGATTGCTTTGGCTATTCAGGGTAAAAATGACCTTCTTTACATTTGTGTATTTATTTAATAACTCAGAATATCAGGCTTTCCTAATCATTTCTAAATTATAAGTTTGTAGGTGTTCCAGAATCTGGGTCCATTTACCTTACCTTGATCATTACTTAGCCTTGGATCATGGTAACCACATGTGTGTAAACACTTTTGAGGATATTTAAAGGGATATTTTTATTTCAAGGTATATTTTAGGATGAGGAGTAGAAGAAGCCAAATAGTTCCCTATTATATTGCCATTTTATGTTAGGAAGTACCTATTCCAGACTTACTGAGGTCATCTCTGAAATTTAGAGGAATAGTGGGAGACACTTTATAGTTTCTAAGTCCAAAACATGATAGGATTATAGAAATGTTTACTTTTTGTAAATCTAATTTTAAATAAATATTTGCAAAAAATCCCATTTGAAAGGAACATGGAGTTGTTAAGGGCTTACTGATTTTTCCCATCTCACCTCTCATCCTCATGTATAACTTGCATTTATTTAGTTAACTTTAATAATGTAATAAGCAACCACAAACTCTCCACTCACAACAAAACTAGGCTCTTGGCAGTAACCCATATCTAACTGTGTGGTTCCACATCCCATCCCTGTGCCATCCCTCACCCAGGGAGACTTCCCATGCTATGTTCAAATCAGGTTTGGAGTTGAGGTCTGTCCTGTTAAATCATTTTTTCATCTGCTCCCATTGTCACCAATAGGACAAATCTGCTTTGGAAGCTTTAACATTTAAAAAATCCTTAAATGGCTTCACTTGGCAGAGAGTAAAGCTCAGATTAAATGCTATTTTTTGTAGCATAATTTTCTATATTTGAGATGAGCTCAAATATAGCTAAGATATTATTCATCTTGAAGCCATCACCTACTAATTTGAATATAACTTCCTTTGTCCAATTCCAGAAGTTCTTCTAGGACAGAACAGCTGACTAAGAGATTCCCCACCCCACACTCCTTGCCTACCTCCTCTGCAATATTGATTAGTGTATTTTCCTCAGGTAGTGCCCTGGGATATAGTGGCTCCTGGGGGTCATTTTCCTTCTAGTCTCATAATTTAGTGGATTCTGGGTGGAGCGACGCATGCTGCCATTAGCCACATCTCCTAGCATTGAGTTTGTGTTTAAAAAGTTGAAGACAGTGACTAGGAATCACAGGATGTATACCCAGATATGAAGAGGGAATTGAAAAAATGATCTGTCACATGGAACCTCTTTGTTCATCTTCACCCTTGTTAAGGAGAGAGTATCTTAGAATAAAGAAGAGTTCTGGGAGGTGATTTGAATTAGTGGGGTAAAGTCCTGTTTGCCTTACAGACATTTTACTCTAGAGAATCTGCAAGACCTAAAGTTATCTAAACTTAAATTTCTATTCAGAGGCTCCATCTGTCCCTGAAAGAAGTCTCCAAGACACTGGCCACAGGGAACTCTGCCAGAATGAAACCAAGAATCTGGAGTCTTGACAGGAGCATAGCCAAGAGAAGAGGGAAGGGGCCAGGGAAGAAGAGACTTGGGCGTCCCACCCAAAGCTTATTAGGTCTGCATTGAAGGGCTCTATGACGGGAAAGGTAAGGACCTGTTTTATGTCACCCTCTGGACTCTAGGTGTCATCATGGCTGACCCACTGGTAAGATTGTTTTCTTTTTTTTTTTTTGGTACCGGGGATCAGACTTGGGTCCTTGCTCTTGCGCAGCAGGTGGCAAAACCACTGAGCTAAATCCCCGGCCAAGATTGTTTTCTTTTGGTCAGCATGTTACAAGACCGAAGAACAGGAAAATGTAAATGAGAGCATAAGGAAAAGCAAAGATTTGAGTTGCCTTCCTGCTGGCCAGAGCTCTCCTGAGATGATGTGCCAAGGGTTGGGAGCTGTCTGGGTGGTGCTCAGCTTGCAGTGGCTCCTTGCCTGAGGACTGCCCTCAAATCATAGCAGTGGGGCTCAGCAACAAAGTCTGTGCTCATAAAATCTTTCCCAAGGCAGGCAATTGGTTCAAGGGAGGAGACCTATTCAATTGGGGCCAATTTGAGACCTATTAAATTGTAACTCATCTTCTTGAAATATAGAAACAAGAGACTCACAGACTGGGAGTCCCTTGAGCAGTCACATCAGGGCGATGTTCTAAAAGGAAGCTTCATGGTCTTCCACTGCTGAGATCTTCAGAACTGTCTGGGGCCTAGCATTTCCGAGGCTTGGGTTCAATGAAGTGACCAGTGTTCTTCTAGTGAATTCCCTTCTCTCAGGAGTGCAACTGGGATTCTGGTATTTGCAATGAAGAAAATTTTAACTCATGCAATTCACCAAGTTTAGAGATTTTTTTATTAGTTTGTTTTTCTAGTCATCTTTGAATTTCTCTAAATCCATCTTGTACTTATTTTCCTGCTTGAGTTACCTTTCACAGAAATGAGTTATATATTTTTAATGAGTGCAACAGGATTTCTTTTGCTCTCCTTTAAATTTCTTTGCTCATATTTCTAGCTACACCCCCAGTTTTATATCTGGGGTTTTGGGACCAAATTCACATTTCTGGCCTTGGGGTGTATCTCAGTGGCACAGCGCCTGCCTAGCAAGTACAAGGTCCTGAGTTTGATCCCCAGTACCGAAAAACCCCAAACAAACCAAAAACCAAATTCACATTTCTGCCCTCCTGTTATTCTTTTTACCTGTAGTTGTAACCTTTTCAGGCTTCATCATGCCAAAAGAAGAGGTTATATCTTTTTTCCTTGTAAGGTCTTTTGAGGTGGATCATGGAAGCAGCAGAGAGAATGAATGCACAGTCAGTTATAAAAGAGTGCTTAATTTTCACAGATAAGAATATGGATAAGAATATTAAAATATTTTATTTAATTCAGTAATGTAGAAGATATAAAAACTCTTTGTAAATTGTGGTTCTCCTCCAAAATAATTCTCAATGATCCTCTTGTATTTATGCCCCTCTGCAGTGGATAGAATTGACCTGTGGAACCAAGAAGATACTGTAGAATATGATGGTGTGTGACTTCTGAGTCTAGGTCATAAAAGATATTTCTGTCTCTGTCTTGGATCACTCTTGGATCCCATGTTCCAGGGGAAGGCATATGCCATGTCTTGACATTCAGACAACCCTCTGGAGAGGTTGCCTCAGAGAGGAGCTGAGGTTTCTTATTGCCATTCAGCAACATCCATATGAATAAGCCATTTTTGAAGTGGATCCTCCAGCCCAGTCAGGCTTTCAGGCCAACATCTGGATTTTAACTTCTCAAGACTTACACCAGAGCCAGAATCATCTGTGTAAGCTGCTCCTAAATTCTTGACCTATCTCCTGTGTGAGATAAATATTGTTTTAGGATGCTAAGTTTTGGAGTACTTTGTTTTATAGCAGTAGGTAATGAACACAGAAATGTCTATAAATGCAAAGTTTAATAATCAGGAATGTTTTTGGCAGCAAGTAACAGAATACCTGGCCATAGCTTAAATCTTGGAGAGTTTTAACTCTGTATTAGTTTCTCAGAGCTTCTATAACAAAATACCAAATACTGGATGACCTAGAACAAAAGAAATGTATCATCTTACAATTCTAGAGGCCAGACCTTTGAAATCAGGATGTTAGCAAGGCCACGCTACCTCTGAGGGTCCTAGGTAAGGATCTGTTGAGTCTTCTCTCAACTTCTGGTAGCTTAGCTATTCCTTGTCTTGTCAATGGCTATCTTCTCCTTGATGCCTTTTTGTGGCATCCTCCTCTGTGTATGTGTCTGCCTCTGTGTCCAAATTTTCCCCTTTTATAAAAACAACAGTCATTTTTAATTAGGGCCCAAACTGATGACCTCATGTTCATTTGATTATTTCTGTAAAGATAAGGTCACATTTAAAGACACAGGATAGGTTAGGTTTTCACCATGTTTTTTTATGAGACACACAATTTCAACTCATAACAAATACTTATACATCAAGTGGTCTGGAAGCAGGAAGTCTGAGTATTGGTGTGGCAACTGTGCGATTCATCAAAGAACCAGGATCCTGTTATCTTTCTTCTCCACCATGCTTAGTTTTTTGGAATATGCTTCTTTTCTACTCCTGCTTTTTCCTTTCATGAGCAGGGACACTCATTAATGTAATTCTTATCCTTTCTCAAAAGAAATGAAGTTACTTCTCTGACCAGAAAGTAGAATAAGCTAAGTATGCTTGTCTTAGTTCTAGCTTTTTCTTCTTGAGAGTCAGCTGCCAGCAGAAAAGTCATGGAATTTTCAATACTGTCCCATCTGACAAAAAATTTGTATGGGGAAGGGCCTTAATTTTGGGAGTGTGCAATCTCAGAACTTTCAGTATGTAGTACCTTGATCTGAAACATTGGGAAATAAAACCCTGAGAGTATGGAGGAACAAAATATTCATCTGGAAAAGCTTTTGGGGGCAACACGCATGGCTTGGAACCTTGTACTCTAGTTGTGGTGGTTTGTTAAGGAGAAGAAATTTTTCCCAATTGGGTTTTCCGACGTTTTTTTTGGTACTGGGGGTCAAACTCGGGACCTTGCACTTGCGAGGCAGGCAGCAGAACCACTGAGCTAAATCCCCGGCCCCTATGGTGAATATTTTTGGGATTTTTTTTTTTTTTTGGTACCGGGGATCGAACTCAGTACCTTGTGCTTGCGAGGCAGGCAGTGGAGCCACTGAGCTAAATCACCAGCCCTATGGTGAATATTTTTAACAGAACAGTTCCTTTAAGTTTTCAAAGCAATGAGATTTTCTGAAGGAATCATAGACTCAAATGTCTCTACACAAATAATAAGAATGTGATAACTATAAGGATAAGACAACAGGAAAAACATTATTTGAAAAGTATTGGCTAAACAAAGCATTCCTTCAGGCATTTTACAGTGATACCAGTTTGTGATTAATTGATGAATTGGGTCAAATATAGCAATTGCTTCTTTATATTGTCATTAACAAGTTCTTGTTTCTCTCTCCCATTCATACAAGAAAATCTTATGGAAAACAGTATGGACATTTCTCAAAAAATTAAAAATAGAACTGCCATATGATCC